>NC_027755.1:37107248-37125799 GCF_000695525.1 Brassica oleracea var. oleracea
AAAAAAAAAAAAAAAAAAAAAAGTTAAGAGATTTAAATTTTAACTAGTAGACCAGCCATAGATCCATTTTAAATTACCACTAAAAGAATCATTTTCCAAGTAATAAACCTTTAAAACACCCCTAGTGGGTGACCAAAAACCTCAAAGGTTAAAAGCAACTATAAAAGCTGTTAGCTTGCAATCTGGGTTAAGAACAAAAACTAGAAACAGACGCAGATAAAACGATGTTAACCGAAAAAAGAGAGAAAGAAAGAGAAACCCACCTGAGAGAAAGTGTTTCAGAGATCGCAGGTTGTCTACTTGGCTAGAGTTCGTATATAAAGGCTCTGTCTTTACGCGAACAGAGTCGCTGTCTCTCTCTTTCTCTCTCCTTGTTTTGGCTTCGTCTGTGTGGATATCAGATAACGGGTTTGTTGAAATGGAGGACTAGAAGAGAGAGATGAATGAAGAAGAAAGAAAACGTTCTTTGTCTGCTGGCTGGTAAAAGTCAACGTAACACACACGTCTGCATCTTATACGTTGCTGTCGACGACCGTCTTTTTTTACTTTTATTTTATTTCTTTTGTTTTTCCAAATGTCTATCCGGTTAATGATTTACGAAAGGACTTTCTTCCTAAACCTTCGTTTAATTTATTTGACTTTCGTATTATTAGCAACTTTACGTTTCATCCATGCGGGCATAATTCTTCATCTTTCTTGGAAAGGAGGTATTGTTTTTAGTATTAGGCCATGACTAGTCTAATTATGGATGAACCAATTATTTGCTTTCTTTGATTATAGTATTGGAGTAAATGCTTTTCAACGACAACATGTATCGTCAAAAAAAAAAGAAAAACCAACATTTTTTTGTCAAAAAAATGCATCATTATTTTCTCCTGCAAGTTTTTTAAATTCACATATTTGAATAGAGCATTCATCACGCCGATTCACACACACAACATTATTTTTATATTTTGAAATAATTTATCAAATGTAGAGTATAACCTATTTAATTTGTACTAGTAAGTATCATTGTGTCGATACCACCTAGCATAATGGAAATCTATTTTGTCGTTTTCAACTTTAAAACTGAGTGTTAAGTTATACATTAGATATATTAACTAATAATAATTTGATAACGTGTACGGAATTTCTTATTAAATATAGAGATTTTCAATGATAGGCTTTAAATTAATAGTTAAACTTACAAAGTTAGGTGATGAAATGTAGGGCTGACCATTTTATCCGTTAAATTTGATTCGATTCGTTATTCGTCTCGATTCGATCCGAAATTTCTGGATATCCGTAAACTTCCGAAGCAAAGCAAATACTAAAAATCAATATCCGTTAAAATTGAAACTAATCACAAATATCAAAATTTTGGAAAGCGGATATCCGCTCCGATCCGGAAATATATAAATACATGTACATCTTGATTATACTTAATGTTTTAAATGTATAAGTTTATATAATTATTATTATAACAAATTATTTGACAAATTCTATTCACATTATTACTTATATAAAATTACTATATAAAAAATAAGAGAAAAAATTTATAAAGCAATTATAATTTTTTTCTTAAGTTTTGTGTTATTATAATTGTTAACTAAGTTTAAAATTTACAAAATATGTAGTTTCAGTATTTTTTTAGTTTTTATTTTATATATCATACAAAAAAATATATTAAAAAATAAATTTGTATTGAATTTTTAAGATTATTTGTATTAATCAAAGCGGATGAGATATCCGTAAGTATTCGTAAATATCCGCAAATATCTATTTATTTTCCGGATATCCATATTTTTCCGAAGCAAAACAAATTGAAAAATTAGATATTCGTAACATACGAATCAAATCACAAATATCTTCAAATAGATATTATGTGAGAGTAAGTAAAGGCCACGCCTTTCTTTTAGATATCCGATCCGTATCCAGCCCTAATGAAATGCATAAACAATGATAAAAACCGTGGATTTGAAAGCAATTACGGTGAAAAGTCAAAGGAAACATCATCACATTTTCTTGTATATAACACGAACACAAGGAAGAAATGGGACTATGTTCACACGCAGAAGACGGGGACAGGTAAAGCAGAGTTTTAAAGCTTTATTAGGGTCAGGCCTTTTAGCAAGGATGACGACATCCTTGGGTGAGATGGTGAGATCAATGATGGGAACTTGGGAAGCATTACAACTTCAGTAGAGCCTCCTTGTTCTTGGAGAAACATAAGTCTTTTTTTTAACAAGGAGAAACATAAGTCTATCAAGCAAGATCAATGTCTCAAGCACTGGTCCTAATGCATCTCAAATAGTTATGAAACACAAGTCTATCAAACATGTCTCATAATGATTCAAAAACATCAACGTTGCAACATCCAGCTATCCAAGATAGGTACAATAATGGACAATGCAGAAGGAAGCTAATGCTTTCAAGGTAAGATATTTCTCAACTCTCTCTTTTGTCTCTTTTTTTTTTTTTTGAATTTAATGTTAAATTTAACTCAAAAAAAATATTCTTGTTACAACAAGTGTAGCCTTTTCTAATCTATTGTAAAAATTAAATACTCTTTTCTTTATATACTCTCTAGACTCCATTTATACTGCTTTGTCTTGCGGCAAACCAAAAGACCATTCCTCCTTCATAATCACTTCTTCCCTTTCTCCTCATAACTGTGAATTTGTTCCTCATAATCTTATCCAGCAGTTTGATTAGAAGAGCTGCTGGTGAAGAAGCTTCTCCATGCCTCCTTCTATTTCTCTCCCTCCATATAGTATGAACCACAGATTGAAACATATATCTAATGACAAAAAGCTTGGTTCTGCTCTGGTTTGTATTTGATACCAGTCTCATCAGCTCATCCCATTCTGTTGTAAACGAATCACATAGAACTCCACGCATCATAACTTCCCAAATTTGCGCTGAGAAGGCACACTCAAAAAACAGATGTCTTCTTGTTTCTATCGGGTCGTGACAGAACACACATGATGGATCAATATTTCCATTCCAACTTAGCATGCGATCACCTGTTGTCAGTCTCTCCTTTATAGCAATCCATAAAATGAAGGAGTATTTTAGTGTGATTTTTAAACCAAACCGCTTGTTCCCAGTGAAATTCTTGATGTCTCTATTCTCACAAATTCACGGATGCTTGTCTTTGGTGGTGTTAAACTCAAAATAAATAAATATAAAGCAGGAACTGATAGGGCCGCAGTAGTCTATTCGAGCTGCACTAGAACCAGTGTTTGTGACATTGATCTTGCTTGATAGACTTACGTTTCTCCAAAAACAAGGAGGCTCAATTGAAGCTTTAGTGCTTCCCATCTCTCACCATATCAACTAAGAATGTTGCCATCATTGCTAAAAGGCGCTGACCTAAAGCTTAAAAACTCTCTTTTTTTTGGGTGTAAAACTCTCTTTTGTTTTGATCCTTTGTAAAGCTTTGTTTGACGTATGAAATGTGTTTCTGTTGGAGGTGACGTCTGAAGTTTTTATTCATCAAATTTCATGGAGCAGCGAAGAGAGTTCACCTGAAGACTGTTTTTACCGGTCCACATTTTCAGCCGTGTGAACACAGTCCCATTTCTTCTTTCTGTACGTGTCTACGTGATATACAAAAAAAAAACATGAAAATGTGATGAAGTTTCCTTCCACTTTCTTATAAGTTATAACCGTAATTGCTTTCAAAACCCCTGTTTTGTCATTGTTTATGCATTTCATCACCTAACTCTATAGGTTTAACTATTGTTTTTTTAAAACAGTTCATTCAGAATCAATATTTAATAAGCAGTTCCTTGTTTTATTTCTTATACACGTTATCACACTATTATTACTAGTTAAAATGAACATAACACTCGGTTTAAAAGATAAAACCAATTAGATTTTCATCGTGAACAAATTAATTGGGTATAAATCCTAATAGTTTTTTTTTTTGACATCGTAAATCCTAATAGTTTTTCATGGCTATTTTGTAACATTAAAGTGTATCTGGTAATCATACTATTCATTTTATAAGTTATTCAATAAATAGTAGAATCATTTTGTTTCTGTATCGGCGTGAGGAATCTCTATAGACATATATGAATAAAAAGAACTTAACAAAAGAAAACAATGAAGCATTTTTTTGACAACAAGTGTTGGTTTTTCCTTTTGACGTACATGTTGAAAAGCGTTTATTCCAAATATTGTAATCAGGAAGGAAAATATTTGGTTCTTCATCCTTAATGGACAAGACATTGGCCTATACTAAAAAAAAAGAAGCAAATACTTATACCAAGAAAGATGAAGAATTATGCCCATGAATATAGCATAGATTAAAGATTAGTGATAATACGAAATAATTAATAATTAAACGGTCGACGACTTTTTGCCCAAAAAAAAAAATTGCCCGAAAAAAAAAACGGTCGACGACTTCTTAAAAAGGTCGGTTCATAAATGATAACCGGGAGATGAGAAAGAAAGAAATAAAGTAAGAAAAGACCGTAGGTTGCTTGGTCGTCAGAGCAACATATAAAGAAAGATACTGACTTGTGCTTACGATTGACTTTTACCCGCCTCTATAAATAGAGACCATCTTCTCCTTCTTCTTCTTCATCCATCCCTCAAGTCCTCCATTTCGACAGTCCTAATTAATCGCACAAAAATTTCACAGGTCTGTTTTACACTGATGGGTTGCTTCTGGTTCTCACGCCACGAGAGTGGAGTAGAGCCTTCAGAAGCTGATGGAGGTAAATACACACGTTCTTGAAATATATGGATTGCTATCTATTTGGTTCATTACCTCTGTTGCTGGTTTCCTCTAACTTTATATATATATATATATATATATATGTATGCAAACAGAAGTTTCACTGACAGAAAAGGTAAAGATTTACAAATACAAAGAGATTCGTCAAGCTACAGATGATTTCAATGCCCTGAATAAAATTGGAGAAGGAGGTTTTGGTTCTGTGTACAAGGTAAATGATAAAAAAAAAATCAGTTGCTTACTCTTCTTGTTTTAAATTCTCTCTTCATGTTCTTAACTCTTTGGGGGAAACAAAATTTCGATGACCGTAGGGTCATCTTAAAGATGGAAAGGTGGCAGCTATCAAAGTCCTGTCAGCTGAATCAAGACAAGGTGTAAAAGAGTTCTTGACTGAGATCAATGTGATCTCAGAGATACAACATGAGAATTTAGTTAAGTTATATGGATGCTGCGTGGAGGGGAATCACAGGATCCTTGTTTACAATTATCTGGACAACAATAGCCTTGACAAGACGCTTCTAGGTAACGCGACGTTTTTAAATGTCAGTGTCTATCGGTTTTTAATGTCACTAGGAGTGGTTTACAGTTTGATTGGAGCACTCGTGCCAATATTTGCGTTGGGGTTGCCAAAGGTCTTGCCTTTCTTCATGAAGAAGTACAGCCACCCATTATTCATAGAGATATCAAGGCAAGCAACATATTACTTGACAGAGATTTATCCCCAAGATCTCTGATTTTGGACTTGCTAGGCTTATGCCACCGAACATGACACATGTCAGCACTTGTGTGGCGGGTACAATGTGAGTTCCAAATGTTTATATATGTCCCTTCTTTTCAAATTCTAACTAACATATGTGTTCACATATGTTTTTGGACAGTGGTTATTTAGCGCCAGAGTATGCGTCTAGGGGACAGTTGACGCGTAAAGCCGATGTATACAGCTTTGGAGTCCTTCTTATGGAGATAGTCAGTGGAAGAAGTAACAAAAACACACGGTCACCCACTGAATATCAGTATCTTCTAGAAAGAGTAAGCTACTTTTTTTTTATCTGGTCTAGTTCTCAATGTTTCGAGAGATAACCTTGTGTTGCACTCCACAGGCTTGGGAGCTTTATGAGCGGAATGAGCTCGTGGATCTTGTTGATATAGCGTTAGGCGGAGTTTTTGACGCAGAGGAGGCTTGCCGGTACCTTAGAATCGGTCTTTTGTGCACGCAAGACGGTCCTCAGCTAAGGCCAACTATGTCCACAGTGGTGAAGTTGTTAACGGAGGAGAAGGATATAAACACCAAGAAAATAACCAAGCCGGGTTTGATATCTGATTTTATGGACATGAAAGTGAGAGAACCGGTGGAAACAAAGACAGAGGAAGTGAACAGATGCAACTACACAAACCCTTCTTCTTATAATGCCTCGCCTAGCTCCGGGACTAGTGACAACTCAAATGGTTACTCATCAGGGGCTTCATCAACTAATGCGATTTATTCGTTCAGCATTACCAATTAGAAAATAAATGTTTTTTTTTGGTGTTTGATGTTTTTGTGTGTGTGTCATCATCCAGGTTCTTCTTTCTTTGATTTGCAAACAGAGATTTGTGTGTGTGTGTGTGTGTATAAGTTTCAATTTGAATACGAATTTGTCCCAGAAAAGAGATAAGTAGCTGTTCACATTTTTTATCAAGGTTGGAGTCTCAGAAACATTTGTGCTCGTGGTTTTGCGCTGTAATGCAATGTTTTGGGGGAAGACAGAAACTCTCGTGGAGCGTCACTGGCGGGAAGCTATGACTTATAACGGTATATGAAAAATGATGATAATGTTACTTTTGGTTTTCATTGAAGGGAACGTAGACCAAAACACACATATATATATGATAGACCAAGTTTCCATGTGAACATGGTTGCTTTGGAATTTGGAAAAGACAACGCAAATATCAAACTCGAGCAGGCATATTGAGGTGCATCAAAAGACAGATTTACCTGCGCCAAGCAAAAGATAGGGATGAGATATGAAAAAAAAAGCTATAAGAAGATTACCGAAAAAAATCCGCTATAAGAAACAAAAACTTAATTCGAAAATATAATCGTGAGGAGAAGACCATTGACTGGTTGGGTTTTATTTAGTTGTGTCAAAATGAGCTATAGCTCATGGACTGGCTCAATTTTTCATGAGCATAATCTCTATTTTTAAGTTCATTTAATAAATGAATTTAACGATCGAGTTTAAATTAGATCATGAGTTATATAAACGATCTATAATGAACATAGGCCAGGTTATGAACTTGGTCGTTTTTATACTTACAATTATATGTGTATATATATATATTGGATAATTTCTATATTAATCATATTTATCTTCCAAAAATTTAAATGTAAAATATACATAAGTAATATAGAAATTAAACTTTTAAAATTATCTTTAACTTTTTAGAAAAAGAGAAAGTAGTCTCACGAAGAATAAGGATTTTGGATCATTGTTCCACCTTTAATTTAATTTAATATTTTGGATCATTGTTTCACCTTTATTTTAATATTTAAATTTCAAATAATGTTATAGAATTTATTTTAATAATTTATTTTATAATTATTATTTTAATACAAGATCGTGAGTTAGCTCATTTAACTCATGATTTAGATGATTTGAGTTCGAGTTTACATATTGAAGCTCATAGTATAAATGAGCTGAACTGATCTCATGAAAGATCCGAGCTCACTATGAGTTGAGCTGAGCTGAGTTGAGCAATGAGCTGAGTTGAGCAAGGTAGCTCATTTTGACACCTCTAGTTTTATCACAAGTTGTTTTTTTTTCCAAATTTTATAGTGTAATTTAAAATAGTTTTGAAAAAATGTTAGGTAAGTTTTACAAAATAAAAGTCTTTTATAAAATACCATATTTAAAAGCCATCAAAAGTGATACATGGCCTTATAAGCTAAAAGGCCTTTAAAATAAAAACCACCGACGAATCTTTCTATTGGTTGGTAAATCCCCAGCCCGCGAACGAAAGGACCAAACAATTTTTTTTTCTATCCGCTAGGGTTTTGAAGCAGAGAGGTTTCGCTTTCGCTTTCGCTTTCGCTTTCGCTCGATAATCGCGCCCATGGCGAAACCAAGCCGTGGCCGTCGTTCTCCATCCGCCTCCGGGTCCTCATCTCGTTCCAGCTCCAGATCTCGTTCCCGCTCCGGTTCGAGTCGGTCCAGGTCTCTTTCTTCGTCATCTCCTTCCCGTAGCGTCAGCTCAGGGAGTCGCAGCCCTCCTCGTCGCGGAAAAAGGTTAGGGTTTCTTTCTCACCGCTGGATTTGGTAATGTTGCTCCTTTAGGAAGTAGATTGAGTCCAAATCGGGTTAATCTTTACAGTTCTGCTGGGGCTGCTAGGCGAGGTCGCTCTCCTCCTCCTCCAAAAGGAGCCTCTTCACCCTCTAAGTAGGTCTCCAAACTCATAACATTCTCTAGTTTATAATGTTAACATTAACATCTTTCTTTTATCTCTGTGTGTGACCTGATGAGAGTTGAGGCTTACTTAGAACAATGCTATTAACATTAACGAATGGTCATAACGTGTTAACTGATTTTGTATCGCTTCAAAGTCTCAGTGTTTGAAATCCTTACTTTTGCTGACTTATAAATTTCAGGAAAGCTAGTACGCCTATTCAGGAATCACTTGTTCTCCATGTTGATTGTCTTAGCAGGAATGTGAACGAAGGCCATCTCAAAGAGATATTTGGTATGTGAATTGTTCTTTCATATCTCTTCTTCCTCTGATTTAGTTACATGATAACTGTGCACCAGTGCTTTTGACCTCAACTAAAGATCAATACTATATACTTCATGGATGCTCGCTGGCATTGTCGTTTTTGTATTTTACTTGTGCTGACCAATTTGCTGGCTTTATGTCGTATTTTTAGGAAACTTTGGTGAAGTTGTACACGTAGAACTTGCGATGGATCGAGCTGTAAGTTGCTACTTCGCTTTTTCTCTGTTGTTTCTGGCATTACTTGTTAAGAAATTGGCTCCTAACTTCTTCACACATTAACAGGTTAATCTTCCAAAAGGATATGCTTATGTTGAGTTCAAAGCAAGATCTGATGCTGAGAAAGCTCAGCTTTCTATGGATGGTGTATGTCTCTTTCCATATATAAAATGCACTATGTTAAGTCAACATGTTTGTCTGAGAAGATTTATGCTTGCATTGTTTGTTTACTTAACGCAGGGCCAAATTGATGGAAACTTTGTTAAAGCAAAGTTCACTCTACCACCGCGTCAGAAAGTACCTCTACCTCCACCTCCTAAGCCTGTTTCTAGTGCACCAAAAGGAGAGGCTCCAAAATCTGATAATGCCAGTGCTGACGTTGAGAAAGATGGGCCCAAACGCCCAAGAGAGAGTATGTTTTTGTCATTTTTGTATTGTTGTATATATGCTTCATATGGTGTTAATGAGTACTACCAATATATGTGATTAGCTTCTCCGCTACGGAAAACATCACTTTCTCCAAGAAGGCGATCACCACTGCCTAGGAGAGGCGCATCACCTAGGAGATTGCCTGTTTCTTCTCCTCGCCGGAGGCCTAGCTCTCCTATCCGCCGTCGCGGTGATACGCCACCTAGACGCAGGGCAGGATCGCCATTTAGAGGCCGTTCTCCATCTTCTCCCCCTCCAAGACGACAAAGATCTCCTCCAAGGTTAGCTCTGTGGTAGCATCTGTTTTGTATGGTGTTTTCAGAATCAATAGACTCACCTTTTGTATGTTGACAGGGGCTCCCCTAGAAGAATCCGTGGCAGTCCTGTTCGAAGACGGTCTCCTCCTCCTCTAAGGCGAAGGTAAGTCTACGAGTTACTCAAATTACGCTCCTAGTGATTGGAGTATAGAAATTAAAGGTGTCACTCTGTAAATATTTTGAATTGGGCTTGTTTCAGGTCACCTCCAAGAAGGCTACGCAGTCCCCTCAGAAGATCTCCTATCCGCAGACGTAGCCGATCCCCAATTCGTAGACCTGTTCGCTCTCGTTCAAAGTCCATCTCACCCCGCAGGTGTGTCTTTGATATCTCCTGGATTTTCTTTGGTTGCAGTTGCAGAGCTAAGATCGTGCATATGATGATATAAGAGCCATGCCATGTTTTTTAGATTTTGCATAATTTACGCGTATACTTCAAGTTATACGGTGTGTTATCCTTGTATGTAGGTTTGTTACATATTGGTTCATAGAGACGTTTATACCAAATATGACCAAGTTATATAGATCTATGTGGAGTCTGCAATTGGTGTAATTGTCTTTGTTTGTAAGCAGGGGAAGAGTTCCAGCTGGGAGACGTGGGAGGTCATCATCTTACTCTAGTTCCCCAAGTCCCAGAAGGGTAAGGGTTTGTTGAAGATCCATTTTTACTTATAAAAATGTTGATGCCTTGTTTAGATATGTGTTTTGACTGTCTGTGTGCGTTTATTGAAACTTACAGGTTCCTAGGAAGATCTCACGGAGCCGCAGTCCTAGGAAGATTTCAAGGAGCCGCAGTCCGAAGAGGTAAAATGACTTTCTTCGCTTAACGCATTTCCAAACAATTGAGTCTGCACTCTGTAGCATGCATTAGTATAAAAATGCTCGACTGTGAGCCCAACATCTGATGGGAGATATATAGTAGGAACGGACGCTTATAAATGATTGACTTGAAGATCAATAATAGTATATGGAGTGGTGATAATCTTGGATATGGTAGTTAATGAGATTGTGATGTAGAAAGGACAAAAGGAGTTAGTTCAAATAATCTGTAAATGTTTTAGCCCACACTGTCTACTAATCTTATAGAACGAACTTGTTGTTGCGTAATGTGTAGGCCACTGAGAGGAAAAAGAAGCAGCAGTAACAGCAGCAGTAGCAGCTCACCGCCTCCTCGCAAAACATAATGTAATAAATCTCCATTCATCATGTCTCGGCAGAAGTTTCACCAGTAACCAATTGAGAGTTGTGGCTATAATGTTGGATGTTTCTCCAGTGATTTGGATTTCAGTAGTCTTATTTTATGAGTTATGATGACGACAGACTTTGATTTTTATCCTCGTGTTATAAAGAAGCTAAGAGAAGTTGATGAAAAGTAATAAATGGAGGAAAGCGATCTTGTTAGGGCTCAAGTATTCCTCGTTATTCCGTAAGAATTTACTTGATTTTCTAAAATCGTAACAATATACTTCTCCTGAACGTTCTGCTGAGACGGTACAAAACAATTATGCATCAGCATTGAGAAAACGGGTCCACCGAGAAACGGGTCCACCGAGGCCTAAAGCTCATGCATTTCATACAATCGAGATCTGTAAGTTAAGACATCACAGGGCTTGACAAGATTGTGTTTCAGACAAACTAGGGTGTTCCAAGTAAAGTTGCAAGCAGAGTGGTTCGCTGTTCAGGGACTTGACGGGCGTAATAACTGGCGGTTTCATCCACTGCTTTGTATCTGTTGGAATCCATATCTCACCTTCTTTACTTGAACCCACTTCAGGAAGCGACCTTAGAAAAGCCGTTACCTCCCATCTACAGTCTGTATAGAGTAGGCAAAAGTTAAAAAGCTTTGGAACATAAAAAAACATCGTTGTAAGATGTGACATCTAGGAAGTAAAATAGTGGAGCTAGAGATGCATTTACTGGGAGGAAGAGGCTTGACAAGGGGTTTTGCAACGGAAAGCTTGACTAAGAAGGACCTAAGCGCAAATTCCAGTTGATTCTCCTCTACTGAAGCAGCGGAAGACAGGTTAATGGTAAGCTTGAAGATGAACCTCTCCACAGGAACATTATCATTACTGAAAAAGATGACCGCTACCCTTTCAACAAGACCCTGCTTACAAACATTGTTCAAAGCCGTCATTCTATAATGATCATATGTGTTTACCAGATAATTCCTGGAAAGAAAGGCAGATCTTGGAGGTGGGTTTTTCTTCAGTGGTGGAAATAAAAAGTGTGTGTGTTTTCATTGAAAGAACCTATACATACACTAACCTTTTGGATAAAAGGAAGTAAACCAGAAGCAGCAGAGTGAATATAGTCGCGTAGCTCAGGATGCCTTGCCCTTTGCACCACCACATTCATATATCTCCTCCTTTCAAACGCCGCTTCACAAACGCAAAAGATGATGTAAATTCAACAACCGTATTAAATAACACACAATTCACAGCTGTTTGCATATATCTTACTCACCAGATGGGTAAAAGCCTTTGAGGAAAACAATCATTGTGATGGCTACTTCCAGAAACTCCACCAGAGTACGAGCAACTTCTCCTGAAAGCAGCAGATGAGACAAAGGCCTCACTCAATCATACATATTCATGAGATTTAAGTTTGAAACCAGATAGTTACCTAACTGATTATTATCATCCTTCATGTTCATCACCGGTCTCACAATCTTCTCGATTAGCCGTCGACGCGGGGCTTCGCCGTGAATCTGAAGACCTCCTCTTTTCGTCTAACTAAAACCACGCACGAGACAAACACGTGACTCTTTAATTATCTATGGGCCTTAGTTCAGGAGCCCATTTAATTACTTCTCGGGCCTAAGTTTATGTTTTAATTTTTTTCATTAGTGAATCTCTATCTCCTCCACCTTGTCGGAAAAGTTTTCGCCGGAGCACCATAGACGGAATCTGGGAGACACCGTAAGGTTTGATATCTTAGAATTTTTTTTTGGATTCGCATTTAAGATGTTGATTTGGTAGTTTTTTCGTGGATTAGTAGCAGAGCCTGAGCTCGATAAAGTTGTAATATTTAATTATAGAGAAGAGGATACGATGAGGGGGAAGAGAGGAAGGGCTTGTGTAGTGGTACTTGGAGATCTTGGTCGAAGTCCGCGTATGCAATATCACGCTCTTTCTCTTGCTCGTCAGGTTCATCTCTCAATTTGATCACGTTATCTCTCAGTTCAGTTCTTCTATTGGCTTGACTCAGTTTCCCACTCCTTAGCTTCATTGTATCATAAACTGCAGGCGTCGTTTCAAGTGGACATTGTTGCATATGGAGGTAAAGATTCAAACTTTTAGTGTGTGTTCTTGTGACTCATCATTGCATTGTTTTGAATGCTTTTAGTTTTCATGACTAGGTTCTATACCCCACGAAGCTGTTTTAAAGCACCCATCAATCCACATTCATACCATGGTACTCTTCTTCGATCAACTCATTAAACATATAAACTACTAGAATAATTTTATGTAGATTCATCATCATCTGTTTCTTCTACGTTTTGGATACCATAGGCGCAGCCTCGGTTCATTCACCTCTTGCCGAAGATACTTTACCCTGTGACTCTCTTGCTCAAGGCGATTATCCAGTTTACAATGCTTCTCTGGTTTCTTTTCGTTAAAGTACCAGCACCTGACCTTTTCTTGGTTCAGGTAAAGTCTTTGTTCTTTTCACTTTTAACCTTTTTTAGCTTTTCTTACGTAACTTAGGAGAGAGTTGTTGTTCCTACAGAATCCTCCTTCCGTTCCAGCACTAGTCGCTGTTAAGTGGGCGAGTTCATGGAGGCGTGCAGCGTTTGTTGTAGATTGGCATAACTTTGGATATACGTTGCTGGCGTTGTCCTTGGGAAGAAACAACGTCTTTGTATCCTTGTACCGCTGGTAAGTATATATACATGGCTCTAAATTATTGATAGTTCTAAGGTTGAAGTGTTTATCTTTTGCATGGTTTAGGATTGAGATGCATTACGGAAAGATGGCAACAGGTTCGCTATGTGTGACAAAAGCAATGCAGCATGAACTGGAACAGAATTGGGGAGTGAGGTGAGATCAAATTGCTCATAGATAGATCATAACCAGTATAAAAGTTATGTGATTCTGATTTTGTATGCTATAATGTTCTGAATTGAAACACAGAGCCAAAGTTTTATATGATCAGCCTCCTGAGTTTTTCCGCCCCGCTTTGCTTGAAGAAAAGCACGAGGTTTAGCTGGTCTTCTCTTCCTTTGTGGATTAGTATCATCAATCACTTTCACTCTGAGGGTAACAGAAACTTTGGTTTACTTCCTTAGTTGTTTTGCCGAGTGAAGAAAGATCTTTGCCATCCATCTGGTGTCTATGACTTCATAAGTAGAGGTATCTCCTTGAAAGTATTAGTCCAGGTTTTGATTCCTTTTGAGCTTCTTCTTTCATTCTGATACCAATTTTTTTTTTAATTCGAATTTAGAGTTGGAGAATCAACAGCTTGACGAAACCCTTTTTACTATCAAAACTAATGCTGACATCTTGCTGAAGCAAAACAGACCAGCTCTTGTTGTGAGCAGTACAAGCTGGTGAGGACACATCATCATTCTTTCTTCACTTTCACTCTTGTGGTAGCATCCTTCTTCCATGACATTGAATACTAGAATATGAAATTTGCAGGACCCCTGATGAAAATTTTGGTATCCTATTGGAAGCCGCAGTGATGTATGATCGGCGCGTTACTGCAAGATCGAAAGGAAGTGATACAGCCGAAATTTCAGAAGAGCAGGACCTTTATCCCAACTTGTTGTTCATCATTACAGGTAAATATAATTTCCTTTTTGTTTATAGAACATAATAATATTTTGCTGTTTCTGTTTTTGATCATGAGCTGTTTACATTGTCCATGAAGGTAAAGGGCCTGAAAAGGAGATGTACGAGGAGAAAATCAAAAGATTAAACCTCAAACATGTGGCATTCCGCACAATGTGGCTAGCAGCTGAAGATTACCCATTGCTTTTAGGTTCTGCAGATCTCGGGGTTTGCTTACACACTTCCTCATCTGGTTTAGACCTTCCCATGAAGGTAATAAGTCCATTATAAATAGAGCTCATATCTGCTAAGAAGGTTAAGTTTTTTGTGAACTGCGTTTCAGGTTGTTGATATGTTTGGATGTGGACTTCCAGTTTGCTCAGTTGCATACTCATGGTAAATAATCATTGACTTTCAATAATTTCATAAACAAAGACTATAATAACACTGTTGAACCTTTAAATCATTCGTGAAGCATTCAAGAACTCGTTAAGGATGGGCAGAACGGACTCTTGTTTTCATCTTCGTCTGAATTAGCAGATCAATTACTGGTAAGTAGTAACTCATTGTCTCTCTGTAAAGACACGTTTTAACCTAGCTAACACCAGTAATGTTCTTGTACTCTCTGAACAGGTCCTCTTCAAGAGCTTTCCGGGGAACTGTGATACCCTAATGTCGCTTAAAGCGGGTGCAATGGAGACTGGTTCTTCAGGTCGATGGGCTACAGAGTGGGAAGCTTGTGCAAAACCTTTGATTACTCAGGTAAAATCCTTAAGCTCTCTCATTATCCCAGGCGCATGTACTTTTGTTGAACTGCTTCTCATAACATGTGTGGATCCATGCAGGTCGGGTCTTAAAATGAGGATTGATTAAGAGATAAGTCAAAGCTGGGCTTGAGAATTTATTCTCACAACTTTGGTAGAATCAGAATTTTGTCAACACAATCATATATATCACAAGATTTTATCATAATATTAACAAAGTCTCGACTCCAAAAAGATTAGCATAAGCGTGCTTATGAATGAGAAACTAATATCAAAATCTCAATTGACCAAAAGTAAGCAAGGCAAAGACAAATCTCTGAATAAAAACATTGGAAATAAAAACTTAAGAAACCTCTGCATCTGTCAGACAAATAAGCTTATTTTACCTTGGTCTTAGATTTCTTGAGAAGATTAGAAGTTCTGAACTCAGCATCATCTCTAATAAAGCTCCACCAGAGAACAGTCAGAGGAACCGTGGCAGCGTGCCAAATAGAGTGAGCATCGAAGTAGCCTTCATACGGAGGAAAGTCATATATCTCCAAAAGCATAGCTAAGCCTGAAGCTAACACAACCACCCAAAGTTTCCAGTTAGAAGGATGTCTCGAGATAACAGCCCATCTCGCCCATAGTAAAAGCTGAGCGACTCCCATGGCCACACACACAATCATGTTCCACCCTGTAAACAACATTGTATTCACCAAGAAATGCCGAAACAAAATATAATGACTTGGTTATAGATAAGGGAAAGAGTATTGCATTGTACCATAGTCGAGTTTGTAGAAGTTAATGTAGAGTATGTGAGTGGTGACAAAAGCTAGCACTGGAGCGGATACCATGACTCTTGCAGCCTCGACCCGAACATCAAATGTTCTCAAGATGGATACGATGAGTGAGAATCCGATAACAGCTATTGCAGACGAGTAGTCCAACCTCTCAGTGATGTCAACATCCCTGAGAAAACCATAGAGACAGCTCACCAGAAGATTGTGGATGATAAAAAGTAATGTCTAGATGATTATTACCGAGTGTGGAAAACCGCACTCCAGAACCAAGAGTTCATTGACAAGAAACCGTAGATATGCCACAAACCAACGTACTCATAGTAAGCCGTCTTATCTTGTCTGAGAGGTAACTTATAGTATAGTGTGATAAAGAAGGAGATCCAGCCGTGGAAATGCATCGCTAGGTTGAGCACAGAGAAAGCAACCGAAGCAGGCTCCTGAATCCCAAGGAGACGCTTGAAAGGCCATTTACCATGATACTTGAGTGGGGGTTGACCTAGAGTTTCGCGTTCTTTCTCTCTATTAACCATACAGTGATAACGGCAATCACCTTGGCATCCCCACTTTTGCCATTGTAGATACAGAGGCTCTTGTGTGTACCATGGACCAGTGTTGGACGAAGAGTTGCACTGAGGAAAGCATAGTTGTCCGACGCAGCCGCTTATCTCGCATTCTCCAACACATGCCCTGATACAAATAATTGCCAGAACAAAGAGGCTAATCTTGAACATGAAGTGTAACAATAGATAAGCTCTGTAGGAATCCTAAGGAAGCTGAAAAAGATAAACCTGTAGTTTGGATCGGCATCGCCGAGACTAGAATACGAAACACTGAAGAGGCATGAAAGCAGTAGTAGTAGCAACAGAGCTTTCCAGTAACACAATGCCATCTGAGTAGGAAACTGCAGTTTATCAAATTTCAAAATAATTCGAACTCGAAAACATTTTCAGAGTCTCTTCGTTAAAGGATGAAACTTTCACTTTGTGTGACGAAAACCCAACAGTATCTCATGGTGCTACTTTATAATCTAACCATACACTTTCCAGATTCGATCAGGTTTATCGAAAATTTCATAAATTTAAGCAAACTCAGAGCACAAAAAAGCCAGAGAAATATAGAGATGAGAAACGATTAGATAGAATCCAGAAGCAACAAAAGCCAGAAAAATAGCACATCAGATGAACATACCTCTCCGAGTCCGTCAGAGAGTCTGGTCTTTGCAACAAAAGAGAGACGATAGATATCGAGGAGAAACAACAACAAAACAAAAACACGTGTTTTACTTTTCATTTAAACAAAACGACGCGTTTTGTCTGTTTTTTTTTTTCCATTTTCTTATCGAACAAAGATTTACTTATTTATGTCATCTTATCTAGGGGATGAAAAATAATATATTCTTTGAAACTAATATTGTATATGTTTACGTACAAAGTATAAACCACTAGATTCCAAACAACTTTATTTTGTATCTGGAATTTATTTTATTTTATTTTATAATAAGTCGGACGTATACTACAATGGTGTACAATAGCAAGTAAAAGATTTTCTGATATGCATACGTCTTCCTGTGTTTCTGTTTTTATGTCTAGGATTAGACCATTAGAGCATCCTTATCCCTAATACTCACTTAGGGGTTCTAATTATTTTTTTAATATTATTAAGTTGGAAAAGTGACTTTAAGAAACTTAAGATAGAGACCTTCAAATAAGTATGTCCATTGCAAGTCTCTAATTTTAGGGGTTTTTTTAAAAAAAAAATTATTTTATTTATCTTAAAAATTATTGATAAAATTATTAAACATAACATTTTAAACATTGAATTTCAAATAAAACATAGAAATGAAGATTAAGAAAATAAATGAGAATAATAATTGAAAGAAGCTTCCGAGCTCAGTCAATGTCTTCATCAGGTCCGAATTTACGCCATATATATTCAACCAAATCAGCTTTGAGTTGGTGATGCATTGGTCCATCACGAATTCGAGTTCGAGCATCCATCATATTGGCGATATTTGTATGCATTTGGGAAATATCGAGATCGACTTGTGCACTTCCGTTGTCTTCTCCTTGTTGGAACTCTGAAACATTAAATTGAGTGTTTCCATCTCGTTCGTTTTCTACTATCATATTATGTATTAAGATACATGCTCTCATAATCTTCCCAATTTTGACTTTATCCCAAAACATCGCCGGATTTTTGACAATGGCGAACCGAGCTTGCAAGACTCCAAAAGCACGTTCGACATCTTTTCGGGCAGCTTCTTGATGTTGAGCAAATAAAACAGCCTTCGGGTGTTGTGGCAGTGGAATAGATTGGATAAAAGTGGCCCATCTCGGATAAATACCATCGGTGAGATAGTAAGCCATATGATACTCTCTTCCATTGACAGAGTAAGTGACTTGAGGAGCTTGACCTTTAATTATGTCATCAAAAACAGGTGAGCGATCAAGAACAATGATATCATTTAAGGTACCTGAAGGTCCAAAAAACGTATGCCATATCCAGAGATCATACGAAGCAACCGCTTCTAAAACGATTGTTGGTTTACCCGAACCACGAGAATATTGCCCTTTCCAAGCGGTGGGACAATTCTTCCACTCCCAATGCATACAATCGATGCTTCCTATCATCCCGGGAAATCCACGATGTTCTCCAACGTAAAGGAGTCGCTGAAGATCAGTCGGGGTTGGTCTTCTTAAGTATTCATCGCCGAACAAATATATTATCCATTCCACAAAATTTTCCACACATAACCGAGTTGTTGTTTCACCGAGCCGGAGGTATTCGTCGACCGCAT
>NC_027755.1:37126475-37140904 GCF_000695525.1 Brassica oleracea var. oleracea
CGCATTCAGATGTTGGAGATTGAAGAGGAAGACAATGGTTATAAATAATTCGAGAAAGAGAACTAGCATTCAACACACCAACCAAACAATTCATCACAGAAGCTTTCAATTTTTCTTTTAACTAGTACCAGACTTGAATGCGTTAAGACTTGACATTTATCTAATTCATTCAACACACTTCACGTTCCCTTTTCTATCTAACCGTCACTTCTATTTATTACCATCATCACAACCATAATGTTACAGTTAACTACATCTTTAATTCCTCACAGAAGCTAACCACATCAGTTCTAATTCATGGAAGAGTAACACTAACCTGTATTGATGAAGCTTCCTGGCCTCTCTTTCCACATAACACATCAAAGCCGACTTCATCCATTCATCTCACCACACAAAGACAGAAAAACAAAAAAATATTAATCAACACAATCTTAATCATAACCTTGCAACAATCAAAACAAGATTGAAACAAAATATTTTACAGTCAAAGCCGACAGAATCAAAGGACAAAAATATTATCAAAATTGATTAACTTGACAGAATCAAAGGACATAAACATTATCAAAATTGATTAACTTGATAGAAACGTTATCAAATTGATTAACTTGAAACAAAATATTTTTCAGCTAAACCCGACAGAATCCAAGCACAATATGAGACATGCATCATTGAAGAACATGAAACAGAAGCGTTACCTTAGCGAATCGGAGAGTGCCATCAAAGAGAGCTCCGTCGACGACAGCCACCGCCACAAAGAATCGAACCTACAAATTAAAAAAACACATGCAATCAGAACAAGAATAAGTCAAATCTAACACATGCATGCTTGAAGAACACAAGAAACGATTTACCTTCCGATTTACAGAGAGAGACAGCGGTCCTTCACCGTCGACGAGACCCACGGGAGATAATCACCGATTTACTTCCTCGACAACGACCCACGGAGAGAGACGATTCCGAGACGTCGACGAAGAGAGAGACTTTCGTCGTTTCGTCTACGACCCACGGAGAGAAGACTTTCGTCGTTTCGTCTACAACCCACGGAGAGAGACGATTCCGAGACGTCGACGAGCCATGGAGAGAAGGATTATCGCCGTTTGGTCGAGGAACCGCCGAGACACAGAGAATCGCCTTCTCGAAGACGAAAGATAGAGAGGTTTTGAGAGAAAGAAAGAAACATAACCAAAGCGAACCGAAGACGCGCTCTCCTCTCTCCTCTTATTTTGCCTACACGTGTCCCCCAATACCGTCTCTTCCGTCGCAACAATAGGAGACGTCTCAAACCTTTATTATTTCTTTTGATTTTTTTTTAATGCATAATTAGCATTAGATCCTCTCTAAATACGAGCGATAAGGATGCTCTTAGTATACACACACGCATGGGGGTTCAAGCTTAAACTAATTATCCAATATTTGGATTTATTTCAATCTCATACTCCCTCCCTCTCTTCCTAAATATAAGATATTTAGTTAAAAACACACATATTAAAAAAAGTTAATTTTTGTCTAGGAAAAACATTAAAAGTTTTTAAATAAATTGTTAAATATGATTGGTTACACAATTTTTAATAAAGTAAAAGTTACCTAGAAAAATAAAAACATCTTAAATATTGAAACACTAAAATTCTTTAAATCATCGTACATTAAGAACATTAAAGAACAGAGGGAGCATCTCACAAGAGTTCCAAACAAGGTTTTGCATGGATGCAGTGAGACCAAGAAAAGTTAATTCACAAGCAACATTAAGCAATCAAAATTAATTATAATTTTCATTATTATAACACAAACTGTATTTACTTGCACTAACTCGCAACTAACAGCAGCATATATACAGCATATGAAAAGTCATATCAAAACGATATCATATGATTATAAAACCAATATATATTGATTCACCAAGAAGTGACAATCCTATACCCGACCGAAACAAGAAGAAAATAGATACGCAGTGTTGCTTCAACTTGCAAGAAACTATAGAGAAAATTATATGCATAGTATTCAATTCAGTATACAAACAAAACAGAAAAAAACACTTCAAAGTAAATGTACGTATAAAATACTTATTCAGAATTTCCAGAGGGCCATGGAAATCTTAAGCAATAGAGATATGATTTTTTGTCCAAACAAAGCAAATCTAATGACTTGTTACTTTTAGATTGGACAAAAGAAGATTTCATGTCTTAGTTTCTATTTTTCTCTATATAAACACACAAAGCCTTCCTCTCTTCTTAATCATTTGCTTTCAAGTCTCAGAAACTCTTTCTTCTAAATGAGACAAAAGGGTCACAGACACGGAGAAGCAGTGTCACCTTGTGCCGGATGCAAGCTTCTTCGGAGAAAATGTGTGAAAATTTGCGTCTTTGCTCCATATTTTCCGGCTAAGGAGCCTTACAAGTTTGCCATTGTCCACAAGATCTTTGGTGCTAGTAATGTCAATAAGATGTTGCAGGTAAAATTTCACTTTTCTCTTTTGTTAATTAATTTTTGTTGCTGTTTTAATTTATGACAGGGAATATAGTTTTACGAATATGAAACATTATTGTATAAACATGTACATATAAACTGACCAAGGCTTATGGCTGATGGTTCCTGGCTTGCTGCAATTGTTATGTGAGTTCAGGTCGCAATGGTTCAAGACCATCTCCAATGGTTTACTCTATTTTTTTCTCTAAAATAGGATAATTTTATAATAGAGTTGAATGTTGCTCCAATGGTAATCTATTTTAGAGTGAAAAATAGAGTGATGAACAAAAAAATAAAAAAAATTATTCTATATATAGAGTAAAAAATAGGTTTACACTATTATAGAGTAGAAAATAGAGTATCATTAGAGCATTTTTATTCTAAACTCTATTTTAGAGGGGAAAATAGAGTGGGGTTGGAGGCTCTAAATAGTTTCACAGAATAATTTAAATATTTTAGATTTAAGTTATTAAACCCTTCAATTTTGAAACTGTAGGAAGTCACTTTCTAGTTTTGATATTTTCTTCTTTAAACAAGAAAAAAAAAGAATAGTGTACGAAGTCACTTTCTAGTTTCTATCAAAAGTCTATATATTGCATGCATGTCATGTTAAAAGGCAGTATCATGACATTTTTTTTTTGAACTTACATTATTGCTTCTTATTTGTTATCTTATGACTAGTTTATAACGCGGTGATTAATTTATGTGTATCTATAACCTCTTACTGTTTTCTACTGTTAACATACAGATGTCATTTACGAAATCATTACAAACAAACAACACGCATAATGTGTTTCAAACAGATGTTTACTACATAATGACATCATGTAGTGCAAAATCATTTGATTCGTCATTAAACATTTCAAAAGAAAAACGCCATCGATGATTTTATCTGATCAAGAGAATCAAAACCCTAAAACAACATGTTTTCAATGTCTATTTCTGCATAATTTTACGATTTTGGTTATCAAAAAAACTTGTGGAAGTGTAACATCAGACAAGACCAAGTAAAATATTATTAATATCCTCAGTAAATCGATTTAACGATCGTAGGTGTTGTCGGAGAACCACCGGAGCGACGCCGTAAATTCGTTGGTGTACGAGGCGAACGCGAGGGTACAAGATCCTGTGTACGGATGTGTAGGAACAATTTCGTCATTACACAGACAACTCGAAACTCTCCAAACTCAGCTAGCTATTGCTCAGGCCGAACTGGTTCATATGAAGACGCTCCACCATGTTGACACTAGATCGTCGCCGTATATGGCGAGTAGCATTACTTTCCCCGCGATCAAAGACTTCTCCAGTGACGACAACATGGCTTTTATGTACGATAATGGTGCCGGCGAGTCCCTTTGGTCGTGCTAGCTTTTCCCTGATCTATCCGTGCAATAGTTAAAAAGGGCAAAAAAATCAGATTATAGCCAATTTATAGGCTACTAAATGAACGTAATAAGTATATATTAAAAAAAAAAAATTTAGCTGCATGGAAGAGCTAGTAACAACTAAAGAAATAAGATAATAAACTTTATTTATGTGTTGAACAAAAACAAAAACAAAAACAAAAACTTTATTTATGTATGTCTTCTTTTGAGGATTTTTTTTCTTAACTAATGTTGGGTAAGTAAAAAGAAAAGACAGAGAGGCATATTAATGTAACATATATGATATAGACTACATAAGTTAATGTTTTACAAACTCATGATTTATAACTCTGAAAGAACAATATGCTATGCAAGTCTATAACTATGCTAATCTATACAATTTGAATACTATTATGTGATGATTTAAAGCAAATGCCACAATGACCACGGTTTTTTACCTCTCGGTTTGCTTCTAAGCATTGAGTTCCTTGATGTTAGCTAAGAGGCATAATCGGCTCCTAAGAATGATAGATGACAAAGAAAATCAACAATTTGAAACTGTGGCTGATGTAAAACCGATACTAGTTAAGAAATAACAACGAAGGAAGACTCAGACTCACCTGGCTTGCCTGACGAACTCCTTACCGTCCATCCAAGGTGTACGGTTCCTAGATGGAGAATTTGCAGCTGATGATTGCTGACTTGAAGGGTACCAGATTGTTGTCTTTGTGGTTTGGAGGGAAAATTGGCTACGTATCTTTTTCCTGTCTCTATTTTGAAGTCTTCTTGTCCCGATTTCAAATAAAAACTTTTAATTACTTCTCCCTCCAAACCAGAGAAACTTTTGATTACTTATTGTAGACTCTATGGAAAATTATTATTTTTTATTTCTAAAACTAAAAAATAATGTAGTGAGGTTTTGGTCCTACATTACCAAACTACAAAATTGACAAATACTGCCTTGAGTTTGCATTTATTATGTGTTATTAAAATATTCCATATTGGCCTATTGGAAAATATATAAACATAAAAATCCTAGACACTGTTATTGCAATAGTTAAAGGCTTCGCATTTTCTTGTTATAAGTTGAGATGTCACATCTATGCAGTTGAGCGGAATCTCCTAACACGTGTATAAATACATACTAATTCCGTATCTACGTATGTCCAATTTCCTTAAATGTACAAAACTCGACCGGACGTCGTCTGGTGAAACCTACTTGTCGTCTGGTGAAACTCACAATCATAAAGCCTACTAATCTCCTTTATTTCCCGGTAAGTGGTAACCAACCGATGAGACAACAAGCTTCAGTTAATAAGGCCACCATTAAGCGGGGTGCTTACCCTGGTGCTTAACTTTTAAAAAAAAAAAAAAAAATGGAAGCAGAGCGCTTAAACAAACGCAGTAAGCGCCGGTTGTTCCCACTATTCGCGGACTCCACTGACACGTAACGGCCCGCGATTGGTTCATTTTTAATTTTTTTTTTAATTAGACAAAAACCAAAAGGAAAAAAAAATTAAGCAGGGTTAACCATGCCCTAACTTAATATAGCTGGGTAACTCAGGGAACCAAGTTTACAAAAAATAAAAACTCAGGGAACCAGGGACTCTATCAATAATTAAATATAGTTTAACGGTTCAAAAAACGGTTTAAGATTTTGTTGGTTTTCAAATTTTAGAAGATTGGTGTCCAACTATCCATATTAAAAACGGGTATAACCCGGTTTATCTAGCAGCTATCGTGTTGGCCTACAAGGCTTTTAGCATTCACTGCATGTCTGGACCAGAGTGGTTTCTTCGAGTATGTCTGTGTGCGTATACACAGATACACGTACACGCAATTACATACACACATGTGTAGTATATATACGCACATCTCGATGCAAAGAAAAAAACATCACCATCTTCTGATCAGTTTTCTTTTGCTACTCGAAATAGACCCAAAGAAAAAATGTATTGTCTCCAAGTTGCAGCTTATCACTTGTTCTTCAACGCATCACGGTTGTGTTATCTTCTTGCTCTGCTTATCTTTGTTTTTCTCAGATTATTTGATATTTTCCATGATATATCAGTTGTTAATCACGTCGGCGACTCCGGAACGGCGGCGTTTCGGGCTATTACTGATACAAAAAAGCAAGTTCATGGAGAGTTGAATGTAACTTTCTCTGGTGTTTTCTTAGGATCTCTAATCCAAGATATTGCTACTTATGTTTAATGTTTTCTAGCTAATGTTTTTCCGAGGACATGTTTTCTCGTTATGTATTATTCATGCACTTGCATATATGTTTAACGATGAATTCCTAGTCTTGATCTCTATAGTTTATTATAACTTTAGTTTAATCCATTCTTTTATGAGTATAAATTTTCAGTTTGACTGCATGTTGTAGCGTAGTACTAGTAGCTATACCGTCTTCTATTAACTCAGTTTAGGGCAGGGCATGATTAACCTCGGTCTCTTAACCGGAGTTCTTAACTCATGATTTGACATTTTTTTTGTTTTTTTTTTACACTTTTCGGCTAAGAGACAGCTCTTATATCTCTTATTTAAGAGAGAGTTCTTAATTTTTCTTAGTTAAAATCTAAGAAAAACTAAGAATCCCAATTAAAAAACTGAAGTTAATCATGGTCTTAATTGCGTTAGTTTGAGGACGGAACATAGATTTAATTCGGTTTGATAGTGTCACTAAATACAGTATTCATATTGATTAGACTATGTACAATGGTTTCAACACCTTCATTGTCCATTTTTAACATTTCACATCATCTTCTCTCTCTTCAATATCATTTATTTAACACTCACTTCACTCTAAACCTTTACAATGGTTTTGTTTTAGAAAAAAATTCAACATCCTACCCCCATAATTTTTAATTTATATTTTTATTTTTATAACAAACCAATTACATATTAATAATTTATTTAAAAACTAAAATAAAATAAAGTTTAATAATATTTATTTTAAATTATTATACTAAGCTTATTTTTAAACAATATCAAATCAATATTAATAAAAGTTTTACTAACAAAAAAGGTTAAAAAACTAAAATACTTGATTAGAAGAAAAAATGATTTTTTCTGTATCCAAATGAAATGAAAGTGGTCTCTATTTATAGATAAGAAAATATCTTGAATTTTGATATAATTTTTATTATTCTTAAAAGAGTTTTATTATATAGAAAATATGTTTCAATTATTGGGTGAAGATAAAAATCAAAATCAATCTGTACAACCCATTAGTCCACTCACAACGCGACATGTGGTAGTGTCTGTCCACAAATTTTTTTTTTAAATGTTTTAAACTTTGCAACACATCGAAACCACGTAGATTGACCTAATTTATCAACATCTTCGTTGCAGGGGTTTCCAGCGTCGGAAACAAGTTTCGACCCCCATGGTGGGTGTTCTCAGTCCACGGCCTCAGATACAATAATACTCCATACGTTACTGACCAATTAATGCCTAATAAAGCTAGCAAGCTTGGTCCTACATAGACCAGTTTTTGAAAATATGGTCAATTTTTTTTATATGTTCCCGAGAAACTAGCCGTAAACTTCGGATACATCAAAACTGTCGTAATCAGCAACATATTTACCACATTTTTGTTACTTGGTAACAATAATATTTTTAGTTTTGAATTTTAAAACTCAAATTTATATATCATCGTTTACTGTAAGCATAAGTAGCTGATACAATAAAAATGAACACGGAAGTGACGTCTCCGTTCAAAAATATTGGGCCCTTGATCTTTACATAGGCCCAAAGTAAACTAAATTATTTCGGGCCCAACCGACAGGCCTCGCTGTTTATCAATCCTTTTTTTTTGTTAATAAAGGCAGATTTTAAGATATTTGTCCCTTGTAAATAAAACTGTATGTTCGATTCAGTACAAAAAAAACTGTCCCTTCGATACGAGATTACTCCATAATCCGTACGGAACTAAGAGCATGATTAACACTAAAAGGTTCTTATTTATTTTTTTGTCTGATTTAAAAAAAAAAATACAAACGAACCAATTGCGGACCGCCACTTGTCAATGAAATCCGCGAACAGTACAAAAATTCAAGCAAAGTCACCTCTTGCAGAAGAAGAACTGGTTTTTATCAAAATCGGGATCCACCTCTTAAAAACCCACCGGCGTTAATTGTGGCCTAAGGAAAAAGGAGGACAGGCAGAGAGTTGGTGGGTAACACTCTGACTGTATGTATAAATGACCGTACAACCTAAACGCACCTGCCACTCTTTAATGCCGTTAATGACACGTCATCTGAATTAAGTATTATATTATTTGATTTAGTTTCCATTTCGCTCTTTCAATTGAACCCATCCACTAGAGAAATCGATTATTTTGTGCGTATGGACATATAAACAATATTGAAATAGTTGGAAAAAAAAAACAATATACAAATAGTTGAAAATTCGTAAATGACAAATATACATAGCTACTAGGATCGTTAAACATGTCCTTTTAGTTTGTTTTGTTTTTTTCTGTATCGTTTAGTTAATGTAACATTTAATTAAAGAACAAAACAGGACGCAAAGGGACAAGAGTGTCGTGGACAACTTGTCTAGTGACTCCGAATTTGGATGTTGTTCTGCTTCATATATAAATGTTTGATTACGCCTCGATGATTTTATATGATTGTACCTATTTGAGTTTTTTTTCTTAAGAAGAAGTTGTATGTTTATACATGCGAATAACGTTTACCAGACAAGAATTGGTATTGTATATCTAGGCGAACAATATGCGTATGAAATATTGAAATGTTCAGGAACATCAATGAATTTTGTCGGCCAAGCAAAATATAAAATAAAAATTATAAATAAAACAAAATGTTTAACAGGAAAAAATCCTGAAAATTCAAATAATCGACAAAAACGAAGAGCTATTTTCTGGATCCAAATTTCAATTATGTACGAGTATTGTCTTTGACGTTTTGGTCTATTTGTAATAGTAGTATTTAAGAACGTTGAACATAAACTACCCGCGGAGATTTCGTCCAACCATCTTTAATCTATTCGCCGATTTACTTTTAAAACAAACAAAACCCCGAATTAAAAAATACTTCATTAGTTATTACACTAAACCACCAACCTCATAAATGGAGGGTTCAAAACATTTCATATTTCTTTCAACTTTGACATGATGATGTAAGGCTTGCTACTCATACTCAATTTTGATGTTCTAAATTTCAGTAGCTCAAATGTCTAATCTAATTAGTAGTATTAATATACATAACGACGTAATATTATTAATATGTTCAAAAGTGATAAGACTTTTTGTCATCTAAAACATAAGAGCATCTTTAATCCTAAGAATCCACTTAATTTTTTTTCTGATTTAAAAAAAAAAATTAAAAACTAATCAATCGTGGGTTGCCACGTGTTAGTGGAGCCCGCGAAAATGCAAGAACCAAACTCTTAAAAAAGGAATTTAGGAGCCAACTCTTAAATTTTTTGTGGGTTCCACCTCTTAAGAACCCTCCTAAGAGATGGGGATGCTCTAACGGTTATGTGACAAATTTTATAAAAGCAAATATAAATATAGTTTTAAGAAGTAATTTTAACTATTCCACAAAAAACTACATCAAGTCAAAACCTACTTTATATAATAATGAACGAATCAATTTATATTACTTTGGAAATCTTTCTTTAATTTTTTTTTGATTAATATATAGAAGTTCTATCATTTGAACAGTAAATTTTGTAAAAGCATTAACCAGTTATTTAGTTAAATGGTAGACCAAAAAAAATTCACAAAAATAACATTTTATATCATACTAGCAACAGACACAGTAAACCAATAACATTCTTTTTAAGTTTCCATAACAAGTAATAATGGTTACTCTCTTGACTTTGTATGGTTTTAATGTTTCACTACAAAAAAACACATGCTTAACGACGAAAATTAACGAGGAAAAACAATCCTCGTAAATTTGCGTCGAGTTTACGACGAATTTACGTGAAAAACTAAAGTCATCGTTATTTCCTCGTAACGTAACGACAAAACTGTTTCGTCGTAAAGTGGATGTAATTTTACGAGTATTTTACGAGGAAAAACTATTTCCTCGTAAATACGACGTAAATTCTAATTAATTTGTCGTAAATTCATAGCAAAATTACAACTACCTGATTCGAATTTTCCTATAAATATGGATGTTTGAACATCATTTTAAACACACCAACAACAAAAAACGTGAAAGAAAAAAAATAGCTGGCTCCGGGAATATTTACGAGTTGCGGAAGTGGATGTATATGCATAGAGATGCTAACGGGAGAGTGACGAAAGAATACCTTGCGGGTCTGGAGACATTTATGCATCAAGCAGATTCAACACCGCTCGCCCAAGAAAGTGGTAAGATGTTCTGTCCTTGTCGGAAATGCAACAATTCGAAACTGGCAAACCGTGAAAATGTTTGGAAGCATTTAATAAATAGAGGTTTCACGCCAAGTTACTATATCTGGTTTCAACATGGAGAAGGTTTTAATTATGATCAGAATGAAGCTAGTAGTAGTAATAGCAATTTTCAGGAAAAAGAACCGGTTGATCATCATTTGCATAATGAACATAGTTACCAGCAAGAGGAGATGGTAGATTATGATAGGGTTCATGATATGGTAGCTGATGCATTCGTAGCTCATGATGAAGATGAAGAACCTAATATAGATGCAAAAAAGTTTTACGAAATGTTAAACGCGGCGAATCAACCACTTTACAGTGGTTGTAGAGAAGGTCTCTCTAAATTGTCGTTAGCTGCTAGAATGATGAATATTAAAACTGATCACAATCTACCTGAAAGTTGCATGAACGAATGGGCGGACTTGTTTAAAGAGTACTTGCCGGAAGACAATGTGTCTGCTGATTCTTATTATGAGATTCAGAAACTGGTTTATAGTCTTGGGTTGCCTTCGGAGATGATAGATGTTTGCATCGACAACTGCATGATCTATTGGGGAGATGATGAGAAGCTAGAAGAATGTCGATTATGCAAGAAGCCACGATTCAAGCCGCAAGGACGAGGACGTAATAGGGTACCGTACCAAAGGATGTGGTACCTACCAATTACAGACAGATTGAAAAGATTGTATCAATCAGAGCACACTGCTGGAAAGATGAGATGGCATGCCGAGCATACTCAGACGGATGGTGAGATGACTCATCCATCAGATGCAAGAGCCTGGAAACATTTCAACAAAGTACATCCAGATTTCGCTAGCAATATCCGGAATGTGTATCTCGGATTATGCACAGATGGATTTAGTCCGTTCGGAATGTCAGGGAGACAATATTCATTGTGGCCAGTCTTTCTTACTCCATACAACCTGCCACCGGAGATGTGCATGCAACGGGAGTTACTATTCTTGACCATATTAATACCTGGTCCGAACCATCCAAAAAGGTCCCTGGATGTTTTCCTACAACCACTGATAAAAGAGTTGAAGGATTTGTGGTCAACAGGGGTGAGGACGTATGACTGTTCAACGAAGACGAATTTTACGATGCGAGCGATGCTTTTGTGGACCATAAGTGATTTCCCTGCCTATGGGATGTTGTCTGGATGGACTACACATGGGAGATTAGCTTGTCCATATTGTAATGGAACGACAGATGCGTTTCAACTGAAGAATGGTAGGAAGACAAGTTGGTTTGATTGTCACCGTCGATTTCTTCACATTGGCCATCCTTACCGAAGAAACAAGAATTTGTTTAGGCACAAAAGGGTTGTGAGAGACACTCCTCCTCCATATCTAACTGGAGAACAAATTGAAGCGCAAATCGACTACTACGGAGCTAACGAAACAGTTCGTTGGGGTGGTAATTGGCATGTCCCTCGTAATATGCCAGATTCTTACGGTGTTCATCACAACTGGCACAAGAAGAGTATATTTTGGGAGTTGCCATATTGGAAGGATCTTCTTCTGCGCCACAACCTCGATGTGATGCATATAGAGAAGAATTTCTTTGAGAACATCATGAATACAATATTGAATGTCCCAGGGAAGACAAAAGACAACATAAAATCGAGGTTGGACTTGCCGGATATTTGCTCAAGAAGCGAGTTACATATTAAAAGCAATGGACAAGTTCCCGTTCCGATATTCAGATTATCTTCAGAAAAAAAGTCGGTGTTGTTCAACTGGGTGGCATCAGAAGTGAAGTTCCCCGATGGGTATGTTTCGAATCTCTCTAGATGTGTTGAAAAGGGTCAAAAGTTCTCCGGGATGAAGAGTCATGATTGTCATGTATTTATGCAACGACTACTGCCCTTTGCATTTGCGGAGCTACTTCCAACAAACGTACATGAAGCACTTGCAGGTACGTAGTGTATTATATCACAATAATTTACAAAATAATATATGACTAACAATGTGTTTAATTTTTTTTCGAATATAAAAGGCATTGGAACATTTTTCAGGGATCTGAGCGCACACACTCTTAAAGAAGAAGTCGTGGAACAGCTTCAGGAGAACATTCCCATCTTATTGTGCAACTTGGAGAAGATATTTCCTCCCGGATTTTTTGACGTCATGGAGCATCTAGCTGTCCACCTCCCATATGAGGCATTGCTTCGTGCACCTGTACATTACGGATGGATGTATCAGTATGAGCGAGCCATGAAATATTTGAAGGGAAAAGCAAAGAACCTCGCCAAAGTTGAAGGTTCTATAATTGCTGGAAGTTTGACGGAAGAAGTTTCTCACTTCACATCGTACTACTTTGCGTCAAAAGTACGTACACGGAGAAGAGCTCCAAGAAGATATGATGATGGTGGTGTTGCGCCAACATATGCAGTTGCTGGTGTTCCAGACATCTTTAGCCAGATTGGGCGACTCGGTGGAAAGTCTAAAGAGGTTTGGTGGTCGAGTGAACAAGACGCTCATAGTGCACACACCTATATTCTACTCAATTGCGAAGATCCATTGATGCGTTATTTTGAAAGGTAACATATATTGACACTTCGAAACACATATAAGTATAATTAATTGTATAATTGCGAGAGATTCATTCCTATAAAATGTGATTTTACAGCCTATTTGTTTCTCAAGTCGAAGAAACATTTCCTGGTATATCCACAAGTGACGTAGACAAAAGGAAAGATCAACACTTCATTAAGTGGTTGCGGAATCAGGTATTAACTAAAAAAAATTTCATACATTATCTGTATTTCATTAACATTCTCTTTATTTTTGCAGGTTGATTATGACGACGACGATGCAGATTATCCTAAGTGGTTACACGAAGTAATTCAATCTCCACTTGTAAAGGTCACCACATCACAGATGTATTTCACACGAGACTATACTTTTCATACATATGACTATGGTAGACAGCGGGCGACCAGTAACTATGGAATATGTGTGAAAGGGGAAACAGATTTCTACGGGATCTTGACGGAGATTATTGAAGTCGAATTTCCAGGGATACTGAAGCTGAAATGCGTCCTCTTCAAATGTGAATGGTTCGACCCCGTCGTCAACAGAGGTGTTCGGTCTAACAAATTCGGTGTAGTTGATGTCAACGGTGGAAGAAGGTACAACAAATTCGAGCCTTTCATCTTAGCTTCACAAGCAGACCAAGTTAGCTTCCTTCCATACCCTCGGATGAGAGATTCAGGTATAAATTGGTTAGCAGTGATCAAAGTTACACCTCGAGGACGAATCATCAGTGGAGAAGAACCACCATTGCAAGAAGAACAGATAAATGAAGTCGAGGAACCTGAACAAGAAATTGATGACATCCTTCTCATTGATCCGCATAATCACGAGTACGAAGATCTTACCGATGATGCCACAGACGAAGCTGTTGAAGACGAGTTTAATGAAAATGATGATGTTTCTAGTGATGACGAGAATGTCGATGTATCCGATTGATGTATTTGTTTTATGAATAAGATGAGGGAGTTTGTTTTATGAATAAGATAATGTGAGGTTTGTTTTATGAATAAGGGAATGCTGGGAGTTTGTTTTATGAATAAGCAAATGTGGGAATTGTGGTTTGGAATAGAAATAAAGATGAGGTTTGGAATATATGAAGTAGAAAATAAGGAATATGGGGTTTGGGGGTTTCGGATTCTAGGGATTTAAACATAACACTCGTTAATTCCACAAACAAAAAATCGTCGTAAAGGACTCGTAGGTCAACGAGGAAATAACGACGAAATATAAAAAAAAAGAACGCGGGACTCGTTAATTCCACGTAGGACAAAATCGTCGTAAATACCAAGTACGATGAATTCGTCGTAAAAACCACGTAGGATGAAATCGTCGTAAATACCACGTAGGATGAATTCGTCGTAAAAACCACGTAGGATGAAATCGTCGTAAATACCACGTAGGATGAATTCGTCGTAAAAACCACGTAGGATGAAATCGTCGTAAATACCACGTAGGATGAATTCGTCGTAAAAACCACGTAGGATGAAATCGTCGTAAATACCACGTAGGATGAATTCGTCGTAAAAACCACGTAGGATGAAATCGTCGTAAATACCACGTAGGATGAATTCGTCGTAAAAACCACGTAGGATGAAATCGTCGTAAATACCACGTAGGATGAATTCGTCGTAAAAACCACGTAGGATGAAATCGTCGTAAATACCACGTAGG
>NC_027755.1:37141465-37141712 GCF_000695525.1 Brassica oleracea var. oleracea
GGTTTCGGGTTTCGGGGTTGGGGTTTCGGGTTTCGGGTTTGGGGTTTCGGATTTCGGGTTTGGGGGTTGGGGTTTAGGAATAACGACGAAACTAAAAATTAAATATGGGGTTTGGAATATATGAAGTAGAAAATTAAGGATGGGGGTTTGGGTTTTGGGTTTTGGGTTTGGGGGTTGGGGTTTGGGGTTTCGGGTTTCGGGTTTCGGGTTCTAGGGATTTAAACATAACACTCGTTAATTCCACGTA
>NC_027755.1:37141768-37142347 GCF_000695525.1 Brassica oleracea var. oleracea
GTAAAGACCACGTTGGATGAAATCGTCGTAAATACCACGTAAAAGGATTTAAACATAAAACTCGTTAATTCCACGTAAGCAGAAATCGTCGTAAATACCTCGTAGTGTAAAAACTAGAAAAAAGGGAAAATGATAAAAATACCTGAATAACACGTGGCAAGACTTGCAGCAATTATAATACGTAAGTCTCGCCCACATGAATTCTAATATCTTATCCTTTTCCTATTTTTTTCAAATATTTATAATTTGAATATGATTAGATCGGAAGAGTGTGATTTGGGAGTTTGTGTGTGGTTTGAGAATGAGAGTTGTGGGTATATTTATAGGAAATCAAAGCTCGTTAATTCCACGTAAGCAAAATCGTCGTTAACACCTCGTATATAAAAACACGGGCCTTTGCGATTCCTCGTAATTTCCTCGTATTGAAAAACACGGGCTTTTGTAACTGCTCGCTATTTCGTCAGAACCTTACGACGAATTCGCGACGATATGTAATCTTATATATACACCCGAGCGCTCACTCTTTCTTTCCTCTCTACTTCCTCTCTACTTCCTCTCCATTTCGTAGCAATGGTAAGC
>NC_027755.1:37144007-37155415 GCF_000695525.1 Brassica oleracea var. oleracea
TTTTTTTTTTGTTGTTGTATTATATAAATTCAAAACTTATTTATTTATAAAATATTTTCATATGAATTTATTTTTATTTTGAATTTTAATTTATTATTAAATTAAATAATTTTAATTATTTTTTTATTATATTTTAAAATTCTGTAAAATAATAAAAACGAAGTAAATTCGTAGCTAAAGTACGACCTCTTTACGTGGAAATCTTACGAGAAAATGACGAGAAACAGTTTACGAGTATTTTACGAGGAATCATTTACGATACTGTCCCCTAGACTCAGTACACTCAGAGAGTCTCTGGGTCTACTTCTTCTAGTGCATTTACGTGTAGATTACGAGAAACTGTTTTCGAGTTATTTACGAGGAATTGTAGCGACGTCCTTACGAGGAATTGTAGCGACGTCTTTACGACGAATCGTTCTACTTCGTCTTTACGACGAAATATATTCCTCGCTAAGTTACGACGAATTAGCGAGGAAATATGTGTTACGACGGACGTGTAACGAGCAAACACGTTTCCTCGCTAATTCGTCGTAAAGCCTCTTTTACGACGAAATAACGAGGAAAACCGCCCTCGTTAAGATTATGTTTTCTTGTAATGTTTATATAGTTTCAGTTTTACCAATCTTTCTATTTATATGATTTGATTTTGAGGTAGTGTTTATCAAAAGAAGATATTCTAAATTTATAACAAAATTAATAAAATACTAATGCTACAAATTATAGTTCTAATAGTTCTAAAGGCTTAACCTTAGAACTATTATCCCTAAAACATAACTATCCGGCTTATCTTTGATTAAGAGTATGTGTGAAGCTTTAAAATGTAAATGAATTAATACTATCAGTAAACAAAACATAATATTAATAGTACTTCTTCCATTTCAAATTGATACATGTTTTAGTTTTTTCACACAAATTAATAAAACATATTAAATTTCAATATTAAATACATAACTTTACGTGATTATCTATTTCCTACAATTTTAAACTAATAAAAATTTAGAAAATGCAATTAATTTTCTTGAACTTTACAATTAGTTATTATTGATAAAAATGCATTGAAAATACAAAAAATGTATTCTCTCTGTTTCATAATAAGTGTCATTTTAATTTTTTTTTTCTTGTTACACAAAAAGTTTCACTTTGCAAGTCCAATGCAAATTACACTTACTTTCAGATGAAAATTAATTGTAAACTGCATTGATTTTATAAATAATTTTATTTATTTCAAATATTATTGGTCTGGGAGGTATAATTAATGATAACTTACATATATTTCAGCATTTTCTTAATCTGGGTAAAAAATGTCAAAATGACACTTATTTAAAAACTGAAGAAATATCATTTTGAAACCATTTTTTTCCGAGAATATGTATATTTTTGAAAATGAGGGAGCATTATATCTGCAAGTTAAATTTCATGGGTTGTACCTGGCAAGTACTGCCTACGTACTCTCACCATGATGCTTTCGTCATCATCTTTCCATGTCTTTTCTCTCTATATATAATCTCTCTTTTCTAGTTTTCTTTCACTCTCTCTCTCTCTCTCTCTGGTTTTGAACTTTATCGCTCTTCAAACCGTCGGAGAAAACAATAAAAATGAAACATCTAATCCGCCGCCTCTCTCGCGTCGCCGACTTAGCCTCAGAATTCTCCATCCGCCGATCCACCTCCTCCTCCTCCTTACGCATCCGCCGCGGTCATCATCGTCCCCACATGCAACCGCCGTGGTCGATTTGTCAGGCGAGACGAGTCCACACCGTCCCCGCCGGTCACGTACCCGTATACGTCGGCGAAGAGATGGAGAGGTTCGTGGTGAGCGCTGAGCTCCTGAACCATCCGGTCTTCGTGGGACTGCTCAACAGATCCGCTCAGGAGTACGGCTACGCTCAGAAAGGAGTCCTCCACATCCCCTGCCACGTCATCGTTTTCGAGCGCGTGGTGGAAACGCTCCAGTCGGGTTACAACGAGCCCGGGGAGATGCAGGAGCTCGTCGCGTCGTTGTTCTCAAGCGATGAGCTGATACTTGGAACTACTGAGTAGCTCTGATAAAAATCCAACAGCAATCTATGTTTTTCCTCAGATTATGTAAATATATATACAAGTTTTTTATTTATTTTATTTCTTAGAGTATTGAGATTCTTCTAGTGTTGTCAACATCTGTCTTAGCTGTGATCGAGAAACTGAATTTTCGATATAGCCGAACCGAGACTGAAACTGCAGAAATAAAAGTAATGAAAAAAAACAAAAAGAGAAAACCAAAGAAACGTAGGTTCCGATACGTTTCACGTACCGTTTGGTTTAACAAACTCAATTACTAAATTGCACGTTTCGGGTTATAACCTTTACCAAGAAAACGTAAGAGTTCATGCATTTATGAAATTCGACGGTAAACTTACTTGGAATCTGAAATCTTGAATTCAACTTTGTATCAAACAAATTAAGTAGGAACATTCAACTCTTAAAGGTTTGGTCTAGTGAGTAAGCTTGCATATTTTTTTGTATTTTCGAAAATCTGTTAATAAAGTATAGACGAAAAATAATATTGCGACACCATAGTATGTCGTTTTTTAATTGTACATGCAGGTTGTACCTCCGAGGACACCCGACAAGAAGAAAGAGTAGAAACAACAGGTGTTTCTTTTGTAACAGAAAAGTATATAAATGCTTTTTGGATGTTTTATGTAATTCGTAGTGTTTTGCTATCGGAATTTATATTCATGTATCGAAAAATATTTAGAAAAGTCGTTGAAAATAAAATAATACCAGAAGTAAAAAAGTCAAATCAAACCTCGTATAAACAACTGGAGCAATAAAAACAGAGTTTAGAAAGCATCCTTACATTTTTATTACATGGATCAGAATTGCACGGTATGTGACATTTTCTATTTTTTTGGGTATTGTGTGATGTTGGGCTATTTGCCGGAAAATTGAGATGTATACTTTTCATTTTTGATATCCATAAATCAGCGAGATTTCATTGACGTGTCAATCAACAATTGGTTAGAAGGTAGGTTGAGTTGGCAAATTTTACTGCACATTTGTTGCTTTATTTCGTATGATGATTGGGAAATTTAAGTAAGAGTTAACGAGTTCGCATAAAGTATAAAATATATAAATTACACCCACTAAAATACTCAGGAGGAGGTGTTATTGGTTAATATATTTTGATTGATTTAGAAATCCATATAGTATTTATAAATCCAAGGAAAATATGCAAATCCGGAGGTTTTCCTTCGGATTTGAGTATTTGTATTTTTAACTAAAAAATCCAAACAAATCCAAACAAATCCATTATAAAATCAAATATATTAGTAAATCCGTACGATTGAATAACACTTTATTTGATACAGAATTTATGAATCATTAAACCAATAACACATGATTTTAATACATATTTGAAAATCATAGAACCAATAACACTAGATTTAGTTCGGATTTTCAAATCCATTAAAATACAACAACCAATAACCCCTACTAACTGAGTAACAATTTATTGCACACGTGTTGCTTTATTTCTTATAACAAGTATATCAACTATTGTATGAATACTCACTAAAATAGAGTAATAATTTATAGTTTTATACTACTACGAGCTTCTATATATCATTTTAATATATGGGTGTATGAACCACCGGCAAGGTTACAACAGTGGAGAAGTTAAAACCCCTTTGACAGATAACAACAGATTGAAGACTCATAAATCTATAATATAACGAGGCAGTTGCTTCATTCTTGAAGCGCCACGTCAGCAGGTAAGTGGGTCCCACTTTTAAAAAGTGTGAAAAAGAGTCTGTGGCTCGAACTCGGGTTATTGAGTTATAAACACCAACATTTATACCACTAAACTAAATGATACTTTGTACATTGATGGCCGAAACTAATATATATTTATGAAGGTCGGAAACCTTTGCTTCTTCGGTTTTCTCTGTGGGACCCACACTTAACTTTTTTTATCTAATGATTTAATAAATACTTTATAACTCACGTTTTGAAATGAGCTTCGTTAAAAAAAAGGCCCAATAGACCTCTTTGGTTTGTAAGCGTTCTCTTCAATGGAAGTTTAGGGCTTTCAATTTTTAATCATCGGTTTATGACTCTTCTAAGAAACACAGATTGGCTATTTGAGTTCCATGAATCAGTTTTTCTTCTTTAGTCTCTACATCTCCCCATCTTTAATAAATTCATCATCAGTTCTTTTATTTTGCCTGATAAATCATGATTGTGTGATTTTAATTTTCTTTGGTCATCCTTAGCTTGCACCCTTTGATCTAACCAAGAAGAAGAAGACATTTGTCGTTCAGGATGCCATCGAGGACTCAGCTGAGTCACACGGGAGACATACTATCCATTGTCTGATTGTTCAAGAAGAGTTTATGTGTTGTGAAACATATTTGTTTCTTTTCATCAGTTGCTTTGTTTAATCTTTTTTCCTGCAAATAATGTTGGCTTTGACAGTTCATTTACGGAAGCCAAGAAGTAAAAGAAGAAGAAGTGGTTGACATTTTCTGTCTTCCTGAGTTTTTTTTTTCATCCATTAAACTTGGATTTTGAAGATTATGTGCCTCACATTCTTTTTATTTTGATGGTTGTTAGGTTGAATGAAGATCATTGAATAAAGAAAATGTCGATGCTCCAGAAGATTTAGAGGGTACTTTATATTTCTTTCTCTGATAATTCTAAAGACATAAATTTGAACCTTACACAGGGTATATTGCATAACATCCTAATGACGAGGAAGAGGTGAAGGGATTTATTATAATAAATAAACAGTTTTGAAGTGACATGGATTACTTATACGACGAGGTAAGCATATCATTAGATGGTTTGCGGTCCATCTTTGAGAGCCGTCGATTGTAAGTGTCTATCGTTTTGAAGTTGCACGGCACTAAGATGTAAAGAATTACTAATCACGATTACCTTACTAGCAGAGTTCTTTTGCACAGCTATTGTCAATGGAATTAACACTGGAAATTGATGGTGCTATATTTCATGTTCCAAATGCTAACGCAAGCTCCAATGTTGATTCTCAGCTTTAACATGCCAAAATCACAATGCAGTGGGTGTTGTAAGGTAATTCGGTAGGCACAAATGTTCAGTTAAAAAAACAATTCTAAACTGTATTTATGCATCAAACTTATCATCCGTAACATAATAATATGTTTTTCTGTGCTATGAACCGTTTGTAAATAAATGCCTCGGATGTATATGACTGCTGAGTTTGTTGCTTTTGACAGTGAAATCACTAAGCTTGAGGAAAGCAAAAGCATCTCAGCTGATGGTTAGCTTTACAATTTTGTTGGTTTTTTTTTCTTATTATGTTGGATGGATTATTTTAGCTAACAAATATCGCAACAGAGCGCTGGCAATAACTCTAATACATTTATATTTACATTTAGAATTGGAAGTTTGGTGAGAACAGGAATAAGTACTTCTGTCACGCTATTGGATAGTTATACGCCATTTCAAGGGAATTAATTTCTTATATTTCTCATAATCAGTAAAATTTTAACTGTTTTGTCTACTTTGCATTCATACCTCATTCTCCATCTAACTTCTCGGTATGTGTAGCTGCGTTCGACTCGACATGTAGCGGTATCTGCAGATCCGCTGATCCCATTGTAGAAGTTAACATGCAATGTGTTGACCTGGAAATCATTATTTGGAAGCTACATTTCGAGGCCTTTCCTCAACATATAAATAGACCATAGACAGATTTTGATATTTATAATACTCAGTGATCATGGAGTCTGCAGAAAATAGTCATTTTGCATCTTCTATATGGAACCAAGAGATATATTCTTTGTATGATGATTGTATCATGATAGCTACTAACATAGGAGATGACTAGAGAAAGATAAATGAGTATGAAGCTCTTATATGAGTAGCTTTTGTAAACACATTTGGGTTTATTAACAGTTGTGACAAGCAATTATGTTTATAGTAAAAGAAACCCATCGCAGCGTCAATAACAAATGCGCCTGTTTTTTGGTTGTTTGGGATTGAAATAGCTTTTGGGTTTTCTAAATCAATATAATTGATTTGACTAAAGCTATCTTGGATGACAAAAACAAGGATTGCAAGTTTAATAACTTCTACTTTAGACTTTAATTTCAACTAAATTATAATCAGTGTTTTATCCATATCATCTTAGTTATAAACGTAAGGATTTATTATAATAAATAAACAGTTTCAACAATATTTAATATGTGATTTAATAAACAAAAGAACACGTAGGATTTTTAGGATTTAAAGAAATTGGAGACAATAGTTAAAGAATACGAAAAGAATACGAAGCAGATGATGAAAAATGATTCGAGCAAATTAGTGACAACACAGAGCTAAGCGAGATAAAAATATCAATCAGTACAGAATGAAAGAAGAATGAGCAGGGTTAAGTTATTACACAAACCAAAACTAAGGCAAATCAAACGACAGAACGTGAAAACAAATGTAAAAAAGACAAGAGAAGGGAGTGAAGATAAAATGCATTGAAAAACTGAATGCTAGATTAGTAAGAAAGAGGCAAAAAGAGATTAAAATGCAAAAAGGCGCGGATAACGATCAGTAGTAAATATAAGCCGAGGGACTTTTTCAGTAGAACACACACAGAAGAAAGCAACGTGTCGTGCTTGGGGCTAGATAATCCTAAATTTTAGATGGGCCACAATTGCTTTGTAAGCTAATGTCAGAGATATATAAAAAAGAGTCGTCATGTCAACTAAATTCTGAATGCTTCTCGACATTATGCCTGAGTATTGTGTATGAAAAAGGTGAATAATGCCTTTGATGTGGAAACAAAATTGATAATAGGGATTTTGCTCGAATGTGGCTAACAAGAAAGTTATTCTAAGTTTCCATCTTTAGAAACATAAATATGTAACTAGTGAACTTTCACATATGATGCGAAAGAAACCTGTTGTAATAATAAAACGAGTGTCCCTGATCTATATAGCAGTGTTTGAGGCTTAAAGCTGAGCCACCATTGACATAGCTGGATGCCTATGTTTGCTATTGCTAAGTTATTTGAACTTAGACAACGGCCAAGTAGCATCCGAGTTTGACAAAGGCAGCAGATGAATTATATATACTTTATTAAAATAGAAGTACAAATAAGAAATAACCCTAAGAATTACAACTTAATTACAATACAATGCCATTGAAGTAATTAATAAACTTAAATCTAAATTAATTTTTTACCTAAATCTATCCCACAACAAATTCATGATAAATATTACACTTAATGCACATTAATACTATAAACCTTAATATGTAAAGTAGAAAACTTATTTCCATAAATTTGTGGGTATTATCCTGTATTAAATAATGTTTATTACATTTTTCAAAATTTTATTGTTAATGAAATCAATTAACAATATTTAAAATTTTTAAAGGATATGCCGTTTTTGGAAATAAAAACTTAATAATGAGAACATATTTAAAAAGATCCATTTTACTTGATAATTCTAAATTTGTACCTAATTAAACTTTTCAAATAACCAATTTGACTAATCTATTTAATTGACGATATTGTTTTAGATATATGTAACTAAAATGCTATTAGAAAATTATTTTTAAATTATGTATGATATTACATATGTTCAATTGAATTTTACCTTAAATTATTTTTCTTTAGTAAGGATTTGAAATATTAGATTTGGTAATAACATGTACATTTAAGTATTAGTATTAAGAAAATTAAAAACACCTAAGATTTTTCTTATGAGAAAATTGTAATAGAGAAAGTTTCAAAACAATATTCTTCAAGTTTTGTATGTAAAGAAAAACATTTAGGCAAGATAACAATGTTCTAAAAAAAAGAAAAAAAAGTTCATATAAAATAAAAATCTTACATATAATAAAATGTTAAAGTCAATAAGTTAAAACAAAATTCATTTGATAATAATATAAATACAAGAAAAGCAATTACTCATTCTAACAAATTACTCATTTTAATAAAGTAGATAATATAATATTTTAGTGTCGAGAATAGATGACGAATATTTATATATTGGATTAAGAAATTAAAAATTAAGACTACTTATATAACGGGTTGGTATAGTTATTATTTATGGACAAAAACCTATCAAAACATCTCAAATATTATTTTCGCATATATATTTTAGTTTATGGAAAACACACACATAAACTAAAAATATATATTTTAATTATTATGCATAATATCATAATAAAAATACATAATACGTGAAAAAATAAATAAATATTATATTATTTATAGTAAACAAAAGTATATTTCTAAAAAATGAAAAAGTGGTTTTCTTATTTAGTGGGAACCCAAATGTTGTAAATATTTTTTTCAACGTGTATCAAACCCGACTAATGGAAGGCTACTAGCATTTCCTTTACCACTAGCCAACTCGATATCAGGTAAATAAAAATGATATCGGTCAAATAAAAACAAATATTCGCGTGATATTTACATCTACAGTTGTATAAATCATTTTATTTTTACTATTAGTGGAATTATGTAACAACAATATATGTATTATGTGATGTATTTTTGTCGCCATTTTATTATAATTTTTATAGATTATATAATGGTGTATAAAACTTTTTGTTACATTACGTAAACAAAAAAATACCCGCCCGGTCGGGCGGGTCCAGCTCTATTAGCATCCTTAATCTTTGAGTAATTTATTTGATAATCATTCCCTTAAACAAGCATTCCCTTTTTGAGACAGTACTAGGTCAAACTAACTGATAACTTTCAAGACATTTATAAAGCGGATCCCGTATATATTAATTGAGGAGCATTACAACATTTTTTTTAACCACATGTCATCATTAGAATGATTTTTAGAATCATTAGAAAAATAGGTTGGTCCATAAAAATATATAATAAGATTTTTATAAACTATAAATACATTATTAATGTGTTTCATTATTTCTTTAAATAAAATTACAAAATTGCCTAATATGGCTAAAATATATATGACAATTAATGATTTTGAATAATAAAAATTTGATAAAATAAGTGTATTATATATTATATTTGTTTAATTTTAAACTATTAAAATAAATTAAACAACCATATTAACCATATAATAAAATTTTGATTTTTTCTGTATATGTTATATTTTGAAATTTTAAAAACGAGTATAAATTACTAAAACTGTTAAAAGTCTAACATACAAATTTTGTGATCCGTGGTTTAAAAATTTTGTTATGACATGATACAAATGATTACAAAATCATATAAGTTGAAAGTCTCATTTAATAAGTATTAAGATTAAAAATATATAAATATATATAACATTTTAAATTAAATTATATGCCATATAAAAATATATACATATTTTAATTTTGAAATTTACTTTGAACAATTTTTTTTTGATAAATACTTTTGAAAAAATTATTGACAACTTAATTTTTTAAAATATTATAAATTACTTAAACTATTAATCCTACAATGAAAATTTTGTTATCAATAATTTAAAGTTTTGCTATAACATATACAAATGATCAGAAAAACATAAGAGTAGAAAGCATTATTTAATAAATATTAATATTAAAATATATTATATATATGTTAATATCATTCAAATTTAATTATATATCATATTGAATAGAAAAAATATTTTTTGGATCAATAGTTGACAACTTGGTATTTAATTTATGAGAAGTCAGTATCTAATTAATCAAAAAGAACTGCTTATTTGGTTTAGATATTGCTGTGATCTAGTGTTTCGAAAAAATGTTGCTGGCTCAATAAATACATTGGAGTTTTTAATAATTTGATAAAGACAAATACCAACCAAAACGTATAAACACCGTATTCCGTCAGGAATGTGTTAAATGAAATAGTTATTATACGAGATATTTAATTACTTTACGTCCATAATCTACTTTATGGATACATTTATTTTCAGAATGACTATTTCTCACAGACTTCTCCAATGTAATGAAGATAACTTTACTCACAGTCATTGACTCGACTCTCGTCACAAATAAAAACAGAATGAAATAAATGTATTTATATGGTATGTGACTGGGTGTGCATGCATGAACATGCATCGTTTACCTGTGGAATGAAGCAAAATAAGAGCATGATTATCCCAAAGACCTATTTAGGATCTCTTATTTTTTTTTTTAATACTTTTAAGTAATAAATGTGTGTTAAGAGACAACATTAAGAGACCCCAAGATTTATGTGCTCCAATGCAAATTTCTTAATTAAGAGTTCTTAAAAAAAAAAAATTAACTAAATAAACTTGAAATTAGCAACTAGAATTTGTGTTACATAATCAAAAGTGAAAACTATGGTAATGTAGTACTATGTACTCTTCTTTGGAATTGAAGTAGTTGTTGCTGGCGAAGAATTTGTGGCCAAAACACAGAAAGTATGGATCTTTACACCAAAGAATTTGTGGACAAAACACAAAAAAAAAAACAAAACAAAAGAAAGGAAGTAGCAAAGTCAGACATGGAATGGAGAACCACGGGTCGCAAGAGCAGTTCGGTACATGCTGAACAGAGCACATCATCTTCTTGAGAACTCATATGAATGAACAAGATTCATCCGCACATACCCTCTTTGTTATACAAGAAACTCCCACAGCTTCCTGAGATTTATCAGCAATATAATCATGAGAAGAAAAACAAAAACATCTCTTCATGGTTCTTCGAGTGTCAATCTACAACAGAAGACAATCGAATCATACCAACTCAAAGAAATAATCAAAACGCATCTATACACTTACAAATTGCATAATCTAAGATCATCCATACACAAAACATAAAACTAAAAAGGAAGGAGCTTAATTACTTCTGCGCCTAGCAAGTATCTAGTAGATTGGTTTCTCAATGTCATTAACAACCATAACAAGCAAATACTCTGTCTAATTTCACTAAATTATGGACAATCTAGAGATTATCTATCTTCACTTCACACATCATAAAACAAGTAAGAATACAGAAGAGTAAGAGTAGGAGTGCTTACAGTTGAAGGCAGGGGCGAAGCCACAGCCAGCACACTGGGTGCATATGCACCTCCTATTTTTTTCAATTTTTGTTTATTTTGTAATGTAAAATGGTAGAAAATATTAGCTAAGAAAGAAAACTCTCTTTATTGCATCCACTAATTTTTTTTAGACTTTTTCTTGGGTTCACCCCCTAGGTGAACCTTTAGGTTCACCAACCAATAGAAAGTTGTCATTTTAGATCTAGTATCTTTTAATTAAAGAAACAAAATAACTTGCCAAATTATATTATGCTTTTAAAATAAAAATAAAAAATTAAATAAATAAAAATAACAATAGTTCTAAAAAATATTATTTAAAAAAAAATATTTATTTTTAAGATTTTGAGTTTAGTGTTTAAGATTTATAATTTAGATTTTATCCAAATGTTTAGTGCTTTTCCAAGGGTTTAGGGTTTACCTAAGGGTTTAGG
>NC_027755.1:37155432-37171611 GCF_000695525.1 Brassica oleracea var. oleracea
TTAGGGTTTAGTGTTTTGTTGACAACATGTTTAGTGTTTTTCCAAGGGTTTAGGGGTTTACCCAAGGATTTAGGGTTTACCCAAGGATTTAGGGTTTAGGATTTGAGTTTAGGGTTTAGTATTAGAGTTTAGGGTTTAGTGTTTTGTTGACAACATTTTTTTTATTTGAATTCGTTTTTTATATATTATTTTATTTATTTTTAAATTTTATTTTGAAAAAATAATATAATTTGCCAAGTTATTTGGTTTCCTTAATTAAAAGATACTAGATTTAGAATGACAATTTTCTATTGGTTGGTGAACCTTAGGGTGAACCCAAGAATAACTCTTTTTTTTATACACTTGATGCACCCAGTAAATTTTATGTCTTGATTCGCCCCTGGTTGAAGATGAGGGCTTAGGACGATGAGAGATAAAGATGAAGCCATTGGATGTTGGATACTGAATCCAGCAACTCAAACTCGAACTGTGTTGTGTTCAGTCAACTCTGTTAAGAGTGGTGATGAAGCCCGAAGAACAGAGTTGCCCTCGGCGGCGGAGACAGAGTTGGATAGAGAGATTGAGGGATAGGTGATTTCTGATTTGACGATTGAGTGGTTGTTTCTGGGTTTTGGAGAGATCGAGAGGATGGATCGTGAAGGAGGAGATGAGTCGGGGAGAGAGAGATAAAGGTAAGAGACGTTTCTTATGGAGCTTAATTACGTTTCTTAATTTAATAGGTAATTTTTTTTTTTAAATCCTAATTACATAATAAGAAATCCAACTAAGGGACTCGGATAATCATAAAGTCAGTGAAACTTTAATGACTCGTCGTTCCACTTAAATTCGCATTTATTCGTCAGTTACGCCTACAGTAAACGCGTCATACTCCACTTAACTTCTTCATTCGAAACAAAATACACTAATTAAAAAGTAGAAATGGTACGGAATATTAATTAAATATCGTAAATCATATGGTTTCCTTAATTATTAATCCAGCACCAAAATGTGTACTTGAGAGATTTTAATAATCGGTTGCGATGAACAAAAAGAAGTAAACGTATACATCTTCAACTAACTTCGAACTAATACATGACTTTAGGTCATTCCTTTGACAAAAATAAACACTTAATTTAATAACTTTTATGTTTATTAAAGATGCGGAATAAGCAGGAGTAGAGTTATGCAACAAAAATTATCATAATATGAGTGCAGCTAGATTAAATATAATCAAAACATATTGGCTGGCCAACTAATCGATTTAACATTTTGGCACCTCTTCAGAGTGACTTTAAACAAGATCAACAAAGCAATTTTACTAACACCCATTATTTTCAATTAAACCCCCGATTTACCTATGATTTACAGAACTTGAACCTACGATATTAAAAAGATATGTTGAGATCAATTTTAGTCTTTTTCATGGTTGCCAAAGGAACAAACGAGTTACACCTAGGGCACTTCGGATTGTTCTTCATCACCAATACATACGCCACCGGAGACGACGCTTCTGCGATAAGATCGCAAACGCCGTCTTCTGGCGATTTGCGTTTCTTTATCATCTCGGATGAATCTTTCCCCACCCTCTCCAGAGCTGATTTCACCTTGTCGAGTGTGCAAACACTCTGGAAACTCGAACTCGAGGATGGTAAAGAGAGAGAAGAAGAAGAAGGTGGTGATGAAGAAGGGACTAGCTTCAGTTCAAGACTTGTGTCGTCGAAGAGACTTAACAATGGTCTCGCCGGAGGCTTACTCGAAACCGGTGGATCATTTAAATCTTGAAACCTTGGAACAGTTTGGTTGGATTGGTCTGAATGACGGAGATGAGAAGAGGAGCTCGTTGAGTTGCATTGTTGAAGATACACTTTCCCTGACTGTCATAAAAAACCATTAAATATCAGATTGATTGTTACAATTTACAAACAACTACAACATTTAATGTTTTAATTTTCCACACATCTATTTGAAACGTTCAGAGAGCATTTTTTTCAAATTTTTCTTTAGAAAAAAATAAAAACAAATTATACAGAAAGCAAAGCAACGAACCTTCAAGTCGAGACGCTTTTCCCAGCCGTTGGGGACTTTCAGGTCAAGATCAAGCTCCAGAGCATGATCGTCTCCTCCACAACCGGCGCTTCCGAGGAGATCACGAGTCATTAGCGCCACCGATGATCCCGGTCCTGAGGAATCCTTTACCGTCATCCGATCGTCGTTGTACCTACCTAGTATCCGTACGATATAGCTTACGTCAGCAGTCATAGCAGAAAGCAGAGAGAGCGAGATAGTTATGGGGACTGTTAGGCAGAGAGAGTTATATAGATGGAGACAACATCTAAGACGAAGGACGAAAGAGTCTCCAGTTAACGTGGCCAGTTAGAGCAGCATTATCCCTAGAACTCACATTGTGGTTTCTTAGACTTTTTTTTTAATTTTTTTTGTCTAATTAAAAAAAAATTAAAAAATTAAAAAGCGCACCAATCGCGGATCGCCACGTGTTGGTGGGCCCGCGAATAATGCAACGATCGATCCTTATCTGAAGCCTTTTGAAACCGGTTTTTATGTTTTCTGTGGGGTCTAAAAATTAAAAACCCCTTTAATATCCTGCATTGTTGATGCTCTTATAGCAAATTTAAAGCCTATCACTTTCTTTCATTTATTATTAGAAAATAATAAAACTACTTAATTAGTATGGTGGTGTAAGTTATGATTTTATTAGCATGACAATTTATTGACGTTATGCAAATAATTCTTGTTTTGTTTTCACCGTGAAAGATTCAACTTCATGTGTAATTAAGAACTTGGAGATTCGAAAGTGTTCGGGGTAGAAAAAGGGCTTCTCTCTTCTTCGTTCTCTCTCTAAGATCCTTCACGAAGAAGAGATCGAGATAAAGCTCATTTGATTGTCGCCAGTCTCTTTTGGCGACTCTGCTTATGGTATACTCGATCAGTTCGACGAGTATAGCCGGCTTTTGATTCCGGTGGCTTGCGGTCTCTTCAACGGAGCTGTCCGGCTTTTGACTCCGCGTCGCGCTCTTCTCGATGGCGACGGCGGTTTTACTCCGGGGTTCTCCCGGTTTCGTTGATCGATGTTTCCCGTTCTTCTCTGTCCAATCGCTTCTCTTTCCTCAGCCTCGATGTCATCGCTTCCTCTCCTCCTCGCGAGCCGATTCATCTTCGAGCTTCCATCTATCATTAAAGGTGACAGTTTTTCTAGCAGGAAGATCAACGGTGATGGGATCGATTGTAGGCGATTAGTTCTTCTGGAAACATAGATCGGGTGTGCGACTTGAACAACCGTGAAGATGGTTTCTTAGTTAGTTGTTCTTCATCGGTAAGGCTCTGCTTGACGGTGGAGTTCCGTCGAGTCTCCCTTCTTCGCCGGTGGAAGGCGGTCCGCTCTCTCCTTGACCCGTGTTTCAGGACGCCGGGCGTTCGTCCACGTGGTGGGACGCGTGGATGCCTTCCTCAACGGGTTTGCTCCTTTTGGGCTTACGGCCCAAAGAGTTTGTTATGTTTGGGCATTTGTTTGTTTGTTAGGTTGGGTTTGGTCCGGTTTGAACCATGACCCGTTTAATAAAATTTCAGTGAAAAAAAAAAACTTGGAGATTCGAACAAATTCATGCATATAATGCTCTTGGACATTGCACGATTTTAATATTTTATGATGATATACGTTTTATTTTACCTCTGTACAATACAACTAAATGGATAAATAAATAGATTATGGAGGGAGGAATTCAAGGAGGAAGCAAACACAAAGTGTAATAAATGCGAAGAAGAACGCATTTAAGTGCATGGAAACTCCACCTAGATTCAGCTTCTCTAATTTACATATTTACCCCTCTTGTTCCTCTTCATTTGTCATACTTCTTCTGTTTCATCGAGATAGAAGTTTTATAGATTTCTTTTTGTTTTATAAAGATAATTTTTTTAATGTTTTCTATTAAAAATTACAAATTTCAATAAAATTAATTGAATTTATTGAAAAACTATTGGTTAAAAAGTATTGAGATTTGATCATTTCAAAAAATAATACATAATTAATATGTTTTTTTAATATGTGTAAAAACATAAAAACATCTATCTTTACTACGCATTGATGATTTACTACGCATTGATGAGTAGACATCGGAGTATATGTTTAATGCAGTTTCGTCTTCTGCTGTATTGGGCACGTCAAATATATTTAATGAAGTAGGTATTGCTATGAATGTAGTATTGAGATTAAACCAGGCATTGGTATTATGATCAATTATATTGGTTAAAGTATTTTTTTCTTCGAGTTTCGAAATCTTATTACAAGCAAATAAACTTCTTTTAAGGCAAATAACATACTGTATGGCTTTACGGTCACCTATATTCTTTTTGTTGCTGAATACCAATTTTCGGCTACAGTTAACTGATAGTACAAGACAAAACAGGAAAAATATATAAATGTTATTTTAATACTGAGTAAATATACCATTTAGTTTATACTCTCTCCGTTCCTTAAAGATACATATTCTAGAAAAATATTTTGTTCCTAAACGATTCATTTTTTACATTTTCAATACAAATTTTATTAACTAATTGCAAATTTCAAAAATCTTAATTGCACTAATTGGTTTTTTATTGGCTTAAAATTGTGGAAAGAAGATAAACACAAAAAAATATGCAAATTTAATGTGTTTTATTAAAATGTGTGAAAAAACTAGAATATAGATCTTTTAGTAACAGAGGGAGTATTATAGAGTGCAAGAATTTAAGTTATAAGGATTAACCGATCCGCACAACCGTGTGGGTGATTATTTTCATTTTTATACACATAATTATTTATTTTACATGGCTAACTATAATATTTAACATATTACAAAATTTTTAATATAACATTTTAAAACACAACAAATTTATAGTTCACATACAGTAACTTAATTTATATGTTTTGAATTTTCAGTGATAGCATATATTAAATCATGTGATATAAAATTGTAAATTGAAAAATCTTATTGATTAAGAATCAAAAATTTAATTGAAAATTATTATATTAAATTAGTATCGTAAATTTAGTAAAATATTGTACATGAGATTAGTTATAATTTCAAAAAATTAATTAGATATTTTAAAAGTTTGTTTTAGTTAAAATGAAATATATATTTAATTTTCAAATAAACACGAAATTAACTAAAAAAATAATTTTTTGTTTAAGTGAAAAATGAAATATACATTTATTTTAAACAAATACAAAATTGATTGAATATTTAAAAGCTTTATTTTAATTAAAATGAAATATGTTTTATATTGTAAAAAGATATGAAAAGATTTTTATTCATATACAATTTGAGAGAAAAATATAGGAATATCTATTTGATTTGTTTGTTATAGAATATTCAAATAGCTGAAATATTTATACAAAAAAATAATTTAAACAACTTTCTAAGGGTGGTCCAAATTAAAAAAAACACACATGAATTAAGTCATGACTTTTGTTTTAATAGTATAGATATTTGTTGTATGTTTTTGGGTTTAGTAGTTTATAGTATGTTTTAAAATTGTAGGGTTTAACTATCAGAAATTTAGGGTTTAAATTAAGATTTCGATTTCAATTTATATTATTTTGTTAAGTTTTAAATTTAACTTTTTCGCTATTGTGATATAGTCAAAATCAACAGTATATATATATATATATGTATATTTGAAGTTGTAGAGAATGCTAACTTCAATATAGTTATCTATACTTCTGAAAAAATAGCAATCTATATAATACAAAATATACCGGAGTAAGTTTTACTTTTCCAATTGAACATAATATGCATATTTAAATTTAAATGCTGATACAAGAAAGTAACAAGAATACCAGCACAAGATAATGGTAATAAATCCCGTTCAAAAACGCGGCCACGCAGCCACTTAGGTGTTATTCGAAACTTGACTACGGCGAATATGACCAAATCGGTGAAACAAAGCGTTGACTCTAATTGATCCGCGTAAGAGTGCGTTGACTGTATAATTCCTGCATTGACCGTGTAAATATTTTTTTTGTCCGCGTAAAATTGAAACGCATCAGATTATTTTTTACTTATTATTGACAGGTTTTGTGTAATTATTCATTAATTACCAAATAATTACATTTAGCTATTCAGTCCAAAACCATTGTTCAAGCCAAAAACAAACACATACATACTGCATTTGGTGATTTTTTTTTGTATCAAACAAACCCTGATCTAAGAATAAAAAGGTATATAATTATGTTTAAAAATTTGTGTCATCATGTTTAAAATTAGCTAAACATATTATAAATATATTAAATTTTATTAAAGACTATGTTTCGGTAGTCTCCGATTTTTTTGTAATTCGCTAGGTTCGATTTTACCGCCTGATTAGGACGTAGCGTGAGTTTTGTCAACATCAATCTAATTTCATAAACTTGAAGAGACATAATAAGGTTGTCGTAAACTCGTTCGGACATACGTATGAGTCTATGACGTGGGTTTTCCAAAGGCGTGGCAACGAACTTTTTCGTTCATCCAACTAATTAAATCATTGACGTAGTTTTCAATTAATTTCAATTCGAACTGATCAGTATTCTTTTTCTTTGGGTCAAAAACTCTGTATGATCTATATAACCATATATAAACAATAGTTTCACTTTAAAATGAGTCGCATGTTTTTTTTTGTGATGTAGTATCTCTTTTTAATTTACGGGAACATGTGCCAGGCTGCCAGCAAGCAAACCGAATTGATAATTTCCTCTATTTTTTTTTTTACTTTGGTAGAATGCGTATAGTTTAGTTGCCGTTTGACAACACTCTCTTTTCTTAAAAGAGTATAAGCAATAGAAAGAAGTAAAATTGCAAAAACTGTATTGATGGGATAACCAATCAGTTTGAGTTCGTGTGGGAAAAAGGAGGTTTTAGCATTCAAGAGCCTTTAATAATAACGTTGAAAACGTTAACGTACATAAATGTTTTAGAAGGTTAGGAAGTGATGATGCTCACGCATGATAGCCTAATTCTTAGGACACCAGCACAACTAAAGCTCATAAATTTCAACCCTAACACACACTGTGCAAAATACATGTACATAAATACGCTAACACTTTATAATTTCTTAGCATTCACAGATTTTTTGACTTAAAGTGGTTCTTGATTAAAAAAAAAAAATAGTATACGTAAACATTTTATTTGATGACATGTTGCATAATGAATGCTTTTGGTGCTTTTTACATGTTTCTAACATTAGTTAATAGTTGTTTCTAACATTAGTTAATAGTTTAATACTAAGTTACACTAAAAACTAAACGAAGAACAAAAATCTTTAACCCCACGAAAGGGAGGGACTTTTACTTGGGATAGTTTTTTTTTTTTGCTTTACATTATTATTTGAAGTTGTTGATTGGAACAAATGAAGAATGTCACCAAACGAAACGTTAATTTTATTAACTATTTTCTCGCTGAGAGCATCTCCAATGTAAAACTCCATTTTTTTCTAAAACGGAGTAAAAATGGATTTGGAATAAAAATGTTTTAACTGTACGGTATTTTTCCCTCCATAATAGAGTAATGAACAAACAAAAATTAGATTACTCCATAAATGAAGTAAATTTATTATGGAGTGAGATATGAAGTTGAATTGAAGCATTTCTTACTTCACTAGATCCTTTCTCCGCTACGCGCGGATAATATATTTAAATTTGTTACATTTATCATTTTTATTTGTATGTGAATTTTTGTATATTAAATTATATATAACTAATTTTTGAATTTGATATTTTTTATATATTTTTAGTTTGAAGTAAGAATTTCTATTATATGTAACACAATTAACTAATAAAATATGAAGAATCAAGTCCGAGATTTTAGAGTTATGTAAAAAAAATATAATTATGTATAGAACATAAAGGGTTTGATTGGATGAAGCTGTAGCTTTCTATTTTTTGCTCTAAGATTTAGGCTTTAAATTTTTAGTTTTGCCTTTAATTTATTTTTGCTGTAGAAATTTTTCAGAGCACTAAATAAATAGGGTGATTGGTAGTTGCTGTAGGTGCTGTCCACAGCCATATTTATTTCTATAGCATCAAATTCAGAGCAATCAAGCTTAAAATTTTTTTTTGAAACCACAACTGTTGAAATAACCTACAGCTGCACAAGTGTTCTGCAGAGCCAAATATCCAAAGCAATTTTTTAGTGCTTTCCATAAAATTCTACATCAATAAAATTTAAAGCCACAGCAAAAAATCTACAGATTTTTTTCTACAGAAAAAATTTAAAGCTACAGCCATTACCAATCGGACCCAAAAGCTCTAGAGAAAGTGCTTTCTAAAGCTAACATATTTCCTTTTTTAATGTTTTAGCTTTGGATTCAATTTTAAAAATAAAAACACGATTGCTTTTAAAAATGACTGTAGAAATTAAAAAGGTTGTCCACAGCTTCTACAGACACTACCAATCACCCCCAAATTGTCTTAGTTCAAAAGATCGGAATCTCATATCGAATAAATTCACGAAAAGAAAAAGTACTCCAATAACCTACTTAAAATATAAAACCCCCTTTAAAAAAAGGGGTACTTAATAATATTTTTTACGTGTAACAGTTGAAAACTGACAATTGAATATTGATCTAGAATATTATTTTAATATATCTAATGATAAAATATTAATTGTAATAAACAAATTTTGAATTTTGTAATATTACATGAATTAGAAGTCTTTAAAATCTAAAATCTATTTTATTAACATAATATATTTTTTATTCATTTATTATTTTAACGTTACAAAATATTGCTTTAATTTTATTTTTATATTGATTTTTAATAATTTAGTTTTTTTAAGTAATTTTAAAATTATCAAGAATATAATATATTTAAATATATCCAAATATGATGTCTCATTTTTATGTGTGTTTGCGTTGAGCATATTTAATTTATAGTTTGTATATTTAATAACACCTTGTTGCTTGCCGTTCTATGGTTTTAATAAATGTGTTGTCATTTCATTTTTATTACTACTAACATGATTTTTTAGTGATCAGTGATAACGTAGTTTTAACGTTATGTATTATATTTTATCGTATATTTTCTAACTCTTCATGCTGGCACTTTTTTTAGAATCAATTTAATTAGATAATAGGTTTAAAGATGTAAATAAACTATGTATGCTGTAAATTTAGACTTTTTAGTGTACCTGAACACTATCAATTATGGAAATTATATTATGATTTTATTTTACTAAATCTTTCTTTCTGTGTATATTTTTTGTTTTATTTTGTATTTTTACAATTTTATTGTCTTATTCTTTAATTGCAGAGAATTGTTATTTCCAATTTTTGTTTCATATACTTTAAAAGTCTTCGGTTGATTTTTGTTTGTTTTTTTTCTCCAATTACAATGTACAGTTCGACCGTTTCTTTTTCTTTTTGGGATCAAACTGCTAATATCATCAGATAGAAAAACTTAAACTCCAAGAATGTAGTGAGTATTTGTGGTAGAGAAAACTTATTTAGCCACTAATATAGTGAAATATTATAATATTAGAAGGTATTGAAACTCTTCTCTGTTGTCCTACGCTGGACATAATTAAGTTGTTGTCAATTGATTCTATATTTGTGATAACTGGAAATACATCTTTATGTCTTCCTTGCATCATCCTTAATTGGTTTACGGTTTGAGCATTTCTAATATACTGAGAGTAACATAATATTATATGTTGATTATCTCCTTCCAATTAGGAATGCACAGGATGAGAGAAATTCAAGGTGAGACCACTTTACAATTTTGTCCTCATATCTATATAGAGTTAGTTTATAGATTACTCTATCTGTTTCAAAATGTAATAAGTTTTAATTAAAATCTGTAATATTTAAAAGTTATTACTTTAGAAAACTGTCATTTAATATATAAATTTAATCAATTACACAATAATTTACATAATTTAATTGGCCACACAATAACCAATAAATATGAAGTTACATCGAAATATAAAAACAATTTATATAGTGAAACAAAAAATACTTTTAAACCATTATATTATAAAACAAAGTGAATATTCAAATTATATTGAAACATTAGAATAGTAAGAATCAGAAAAGGTGAAATCTCAACGTCGATCATTTACATCGGCCATGCTTACGTCGGCCATGCCTAAGACCATCTCCAATGTATCCTCTATTTTTTCTCTAAAATAGAGGAATTTGATGGATTTGTCTCCGTTGTATTTTTCTATTTTCTCTCCTAAAAAGAATATTCTTGATATATTCTTTTCTAAGTTTACAAATAATATTTTTTATTTGTGAAAGTTGAAAACCAGCCCAATTTATTTTAGTATTTTATAAAATTATGATATTATTTACACTAGATATTTCTTTACAATCTATTATGTAAAAAAAAAATTATATTTATATTTATATAAATAATATATTTCACTAAAAAAATATTTTCGGTTATAATTGTTTAAGTAAAAAGTTAAAGGATCATTTTGTAAAAACAAATAAAGAATGTGACATGGCAAAAATATAGTTTCTCATTGACCGATTATTTTCGCCTACGTGGACACTCTATCTAAGGCTTATATCTTCCTTTTATTACTTGTTTGACATCCAATTTTTCTATTTTATAGTAAAAAATAGAGTTGAGTTGGAGATGGCTTTAGTACGACGCGTAGATTTTGGGGTAAATTTCTTGGGGAATTACTCCTAAGTTCCTAAGTAGACGGCTAGGGCCTTGAATGCATATAGGGTGAGTGGGTGACCCATAGTAGTATACTGGAATGAATAAAACTGGACAGATATTAATTAGTGGTAGCAAAACTGATATTGGGATTTGAATGCATTTAAATGCGAGATCGGTAAGGTTTAATAATACGGCAATTTACGGGCATTTTTATCTTTATAATACTTCTTCCGCTTCTGAAAGAAATATTTTCTAGAATATTCACGTATATTAAGAATATAATAAATATTTACAATTGAATTTATTATTTATTTTACTATACATTTTCCAATAAATATCAACTAATATTATTCAACCAATTCAAATATTTTCAATTAATGTTTTTTAAAATTATACAACTTTTCAACATTAACTACTAAAAATACCTTAAAATTTTAGAAAATCTATAATTTTGGAACAAAAAATAAATCTAGAAAATCATACTTTCAGAAACAGAGGGAGAATGTTTTTTTGAGAAAAGTACACTTTAATTGTTACAACTGCTTCTGAAAACCTTAAACTCCGAGGCCATAATGAAATTGTAGCAGCCTGAGATCAGATTCTCCAACACCAACTAACTTTTTCAATTTTGTTTTGTTTTGTTTTGTTCAAACCGTTGCTTCGATTATATTTTCCTCCAAAAACAAACACTGTTGCTACTAAATATGGTTAATTTAATTAGTTTTTTTTTTGTTTTATTTCCTTGCAATGCACACAATGTTGAATGTTTCTTCACCCAATTATTTTGATGACCATTTAATGTTTAGATGTTGGAGTATATTTTAGGGTTGGTTGACTGTATATCGCAGTCACCGTCACCACCGGCCCACCGCTGGTATCAATTTACATGGACTGAAAACAAGACACACTCACAGACTCATAGTTCTCGAGGGCTGGGCTTAGGCTAAAAAGGCACATACAGCGTATCACTAGCCCATGAAATGTAAAAACACAGCCTAGCCATATGGTGGTATCCACATATAGAGCCACAAATATGTAACGACTGAAAACCATTTTTACTAACCTCATCAAATACCTTTTGTTCTTCTTCTGTTGCTTAAAAATATTACAATATAAATTGACCTCCAAAAACATTAGTTGAATTTAACTTTTCAGTATGATATTTTATTCATAGATATACTGTTACTGTGCATGTTTAACTAGGCAAGATTTAAAGTAAATGGAGTAGTACTTAATCCTTTGTAAACAAACGGTGCGTCATGCACATGTAATGTGATCGTCTAATCCTTTCTAAATCCACACAACTTGCCTATTTTCTTTACTAATTTATGCATTTATTTTTGGATTATAAATTTATGGATCCTGTGTTTGGATCTTATGAGTGATTAGTTAGGTAGTCATGACTCTTTGAAAAAGCCATCACCATTAAGCAAATCTTCTACCAACCAACTCACATAGTATAATTAAAAAATTAGTTATATATTTCCAAGAGTAGGTACCCTATAATGGTGTTACTTTGTAAATTCCATCATTGTTTTCAATTTATCAAACACATCGTCATGTAATGATTTGGTAACGTTAATCACCAATAATTTTCTTCAATCACATATACTACTAAACTAACTAAGACCTGAGTCAGCATATCCAATTCTAAACTAATCACCTGTCATCTAAATGATGTATTATCATTACATACTTTTGGTCACGACGTAGCGTAGCTTGTCATTATATATAAACTCAGAAAAAGAAAAAAAAAACATGAGCATGCACATCCATTTTAACCAACTATATATTTTGTGTATATATATAATACTCAACATATGAGTTTTAAAATTATTTTAAAGTTATAGATATTGAACATGACGTACCAAAATATAAAGATTGCGTGCATGCTTTCTTTACTTACAGTTACAGTACAAATAGACACATCTATATTTTTTTGCATTAATTATTTATGTTAAAAATCTCCTCTTGATACACATTCAAATAGTTAATACAAAGTTGGTTTCTGGTGTGAACATACAGATAACTTGTTCAACTAAACAATTGTTCAAAACAAAAGTCAGTGAGTATGATTTTGACGTTAAATGCTTATATCAGTTGTATTAGACTAAAAGTTATGAATTTCTGTTTTTTTTTTCTTTTTTACTGGACACAAGGCAAACCAATACATTTCAATTGTATTAGCCTTCTCCTCCTCTCTGCCGGATTAGTTCAGGTATGGGTTTAGGAAGTGCTTGTATAATGAACTTTTGTTGATGCTTGTTGCAATACTTTACTTCTACGTCTTGTTTTCATGCGAACATTCTTAGTGCTTCGTTGATGCTATGTTTTTTTTTTTTTGCGGGCTTTAGGATCAGACCAGTTTTTAAGCAGTTTGGATTTCAATCTCTATTGTAATCAGACTTTCATTATTCACTTAATGACATTTACATTTTTAGCACAAAAAGAAAAACTAATACATATATATATATCGCGCTTCTGTTTTTTCCCAAACTATTTTGTTTGGCAACCAAAGTCTTGTTTAAACTACTACTTGAGTCTGAACATTAGTGTCTCACCAAACTTATACTTACTCTATATGTATATGCAAAGTTTCTGTAAAATATAGGGAAAAGGTGAGGTCAGTCCTCGTAATCTCATATTATATATGGACCAGAGGTCTCATTTTTAAAGCAGACGCCATTTCAGATTTTAGTTCTGAGAATAGTAAGTATATTCGTAGGAAAAAAACGTTGTGATTAATTTAGAAACATGGCTTGTGCCTTCAATATATTGAAAGCCTAATATTAGTTATTAAGCCATTGTATAATGGACTAAATTGTTAAATAATTAGCAAATTGAACTAATCTTATACATTTTGACATATAAATAGTTTGGTCTGCCACATTTCTGCATTGCTTAATATTCTGACATAGCTTTAAAACCAAATGCTTGTATTGTACATATACGTTCGAAGTTCCTTGTCAATAGCTAGCGCCTAGTGGTACACATTCAAAAATCGAAGGTGGATTATTCAGTCACACCTTAATTAAAAATGTACTACAATTTCATTGTACTTGTGGTATGCTATTTCTTAAAGAAATGGGCAGCCGAACCAAACTGTAGACTAACAAAAAGGCATGCCAATAGCAACACGTGTGCTTTCGTCATGCAAATTCCAATCTTTTTAATTTACTTAAGATTTTATTTTATTCTGTTCGTCATCGATTGTTACGTTTCAACCTTTTTCCATTTTATTCAACTTAGTTTACTAAAATTTCTCTTTCTTTGGAACCTAATTGATTCAACTTTAAATAACATTTTCGTAAGTTGTTCACCAAACAAATGCAACCTATAATAATTCTTACTTTATAGCGATGCATTCCAATGCATAGCGAGACAACTTAAATATTGTTACATTCACTCCATTAATTTTAATCGTTTTCGGTTTATTTTAAATCTAAATAAATACAGCAACTGTAGACATGACAGCACTTCAATAACCAAGTATATTGTTAACGTAAGCACGCGTTTGGTCATATCTTGTTTGGTATTGACTCAAAACCTCACTGTTGATTTGGAATCATAAACTCAAGTCCCTTGCTAGCTATGGGAGATGAAAACGAACTGTAAGTTAACTAGTTAAGTAAGCTATTTTTTTTTTTTCTGTTAACATGTCTAGTCTCTTCTGCGGCCCAGAGCCCGTCCTTGATGATACCATTTATAAAACATTTCTTTCACCGGATTTTAAACTAGAAGTGTAATAGCACCTAACGTCTGTGCTTAAACGAATTGGCCTACCACATCCGGGGAGTCAGCTATTATTTCAAATATGTTTATACTGATTTTACAGGTTAATCAATATTCATGGTGATTTAGTGTTGAAATTTGAAACGTTCATTTTAGAATTGAAAAGTAATGCCTAACCTTTTTTACTGTGTAAGTAAAAATTCTAACGACAATAATATATAATTCTACATGCCTCGTAAATTTTAGTTTAATATTTGATCTAAGTCATCTCGATTACATAAGAAATAAATCTATAATATAATATATAGTACAGTTCCCTCTTTCCTGAGACGACACATCAGTATTTTGGTGGATCCCACTTTTAAAAAGTGTGAAAAAATGTTAAGCATGTGGTTTGAATCCGGTTATTAAGATATAAACACCAACATATATACCACTAAACTAAAGGATAGTTTGTACATTGATGGCCAAAACTAATATATATTTATGAAGGTTTGCTTCTTCGGTTTTCTCTGTGGGCCGGACCTACAAGTGTATTTTGAGTTTCATTTTTAAATGAAGTTCATCACGTTATATGAAAAAAAACAATTATAGTTTTTCCATATTGTAAACTGTCTTCGTTTAACATGAGTTATGGTTCTTTTCATCATTATCTTAGACAAGTCTGAGTTACAGAGTTGCGTTGTGTGTCTGTTCGTAATCTATTTTTTCACCGGTGAATTCTTCATCTCCCCATCTTAAATCGCTTGATCTTAAATGTTCCTGATTTGTAGCCTTTCTGTAAACCCTATATATATATATATGATTCTCATCTTTGATGAACCCAATTTGCATCTCCACAAAACTCATTGATTCTTCTTAGCTTTAAAGATTTTCTAGAAAATGTCTTTCTGCCTCTCCAGTTCCTCAAACCGGCGTTCCCGGGATCCATCACTCAACCTTCGAGTCTCTCCGTGTTGGTTGTAGTAGTCAGAGCATAGCCTCTAACCTCTTCACTTATGGGATTTCCTGAACTTCAAGACAGACAGTGAGTTTATGGGAATCACGATTTTCTTCCTTGATGAAAAGGTAAGTTAATCTTCGATTTATCACACTTATTTAATATAATTGTTTTCAATTGATTTCCTGATTCTTTGTTAAATAATATTATTTGCAGATTCCGTGATTCATGGGTTTATTCCCTCCGGAGGTGCTAATCATTACATGCCATCTTTGAAAGTCGGTTCCATTGTGAAAGTCGATCGTTTTGAGGTTGCTAGGTGCTCAAGCATGTACAAGATAATTGATCATTCATTCCTCATTCGTTTCATCTCACCAACTATTATTGATGAAGTCATCACGGGTGCTCCTGAGATCCATCTCCAATCATAATTAGACTGTTTGACAATTTTCAAGTGATTGCGAACACAAACCTAGAACTCCCATGTATATTATCATATTGCATCTGGGTTTATAATATGTTTCGTAATCATAACTGATATTTAAACTCGCAGATGTGGTTGGGCAAATCCGCTCTGTCCAAGGCTCTGACCTTAGCAAAGAAATAACTCGAGTCGTTATCTGTCTCCTCATTGATTCGTAAGAAACAATCAACACACAATTTCCTTTATATTATTATCTATATTGTGCTAACATCAATAATCAAAAATATTTCCTACCCAAATTCTGTGGTCGTCTATTTATATCCCTTACTTATCAAACTAATTTTACACAAACTTTTATTTTACATCTTAAAAGAAATCACAACAACCCAAACAATCAAAACACCAAAAACTAGAATTCCAGAAAAGACGAATCATTAATGATCACCTCTTTTTTTTTGTCTA
>NC_027755.1:37171627-37187014 GCF_000695525.1 Brassica oleracea var. oleracea
GAAATAAACTTCAAAACAAATATACCAAACCAATCACCTCAACTAAAACTCAACGACACATACATCGAGTCAGCTAAACAAATACAAACTACACGGCGAGCTATTTAACAATTTACAAACTTACTTTCGCAACGAAGAAGACGAAGACGACAACCAAGATCAGTGAAATTACCTAAACAAAAAAACAGAGTAAGTTACGAACTCTGATAAATGCAACTAACAATTATTTTTGTTTAACTTTCGCAATGAAGAAAACGAAGACGACAACCAAAATCAATGAAATTACCTAAACAAAAAAGCAGAGTAAGTTATGAACTCTGATAAATACAACTAACAATGATTTTTGTTTACATATTACCCATCAAATAAAGATAAACAAACACAGCCACAACAAGAGATACAAGAGACAATCCCGACATACACAAAGACGGCAACAACATCTCCACCTGCTCACTCCTCTTGTCTTATAAAAATAGCTTACATGCCCAATGTCAACAGGTCAATGCTATTGTATTCTTATGAGAAATACATAAATTCGTTTAAAACCCATTAAGGTTCAAATACTTAGGGTGTGATTGGTAACCATCGAGGAACGTTATGAATGAATAGAAAAAGAATGAATAGGAATAAAATTTTGGGAATGATGAGGAATGAGGGTTCCTTATCTTAAACTAGAGAAAAAATATCCAGAAATAAAATGTACTCTCAACAACTTTAATATAATTTATGTACTCTCAACAAACAACAACACGAACTATATCAATCACATTATTAACACAGTTTAGTCCTTCATAAGTAGAGAACAATGCATACACAGTTCATCATCACAACTCTAACCCTATAACAATAAAAAAAACTTGAAAAACAACTCAAAACGCAAAATTCACAATTACAATAACCCTAGCAAAAATATTGAGATGAAACAAGAACTCTGTCCACAATTCCGCGCTTGCGCGGGGGCAATGCCCCTAGTAAATAAAGTATTGAAGTGGATTTATTGATTGTAATTTTTTAGGTTAACATAATTTTAGTTAATTATTGCTGAAATTTTGAGTATATATTAAAGTTAATTAAAGCAGTAGAAGTATTATACCATTTTTACACCAAAAAGTATTATACCATTTTATGTTTTATATTCTTTCTGTTTCGAAGAGATCTATGTTTTAGAAAAAATAATTTCAAAAGGATATTTTTTTTTGCATTTTCAATGTATTAATTAATGGTAAACTGTAAATTTTAAAAAATATAATTGTGTTTATTGAAATTCTTTTGGTTAAAAGTTATGAGGAATTTTACATATTTTTTATGTTTTTGATATGTGTAAGATTCTAAAACATACATATTTTTGAAACATAGGGAGTATAAGATTTTAAAGTTATAATTGTTTGCGAATACTTTATATCTTTGTAAAAATACAAAATTATAAATCAAGATTAGTGCAATTTTTAAGCAAACAGTTTATTTTCAGTTCGAAATAATATACTTATTATTATACAATTTTTTTAAAAAACTAATTGCATAAATAATTATTATATACAAAAAATAAAGTTGATACGATAAAAAAATAATTTTAAAAGCATCTTCAATCTCATTCTATTTTGACTCTAAAATAGAATTTGTAATAAATAATGTTCTAACTTCATTCTAATTTTTTATTTTATAATGGAGTAAACAATGAATTTACTCTATATAAATAAAATAATGCTTTTATCTTTTGTTCATTACTGCATTTTCACTTCAAAACAGAGTGAAGTTTTAGTAAAACTGAATTCAGAATTATTCTATTTTATAGAAAAAATAAAATTTTACATTGAACATGTTCTAACTATGTTTATATTAAAATGTTATTCGCCAATGAATTAACTGTTTCTGATGCACAATATATGTCGGTCGATAGCATCATTTTGAACGAACTTATAATTTTATCAATTAACTGGATTTTCTTATTTAAGGATCTGATAAAAACTTGATCTGTTAGACTTATCTCTCTCTTTTTTTGCAAAAATAAAGCATACATACGAGGTCACAGAAATTTATTTGCTCATTCACAATTTCGGAAAACCATAGCCTGTCGAACTCAATTGTGTACAGTACTTCTATTTTTTTTATTGAAACGAATGAATTATTCAAACTATGTATAATAGTGCCTTCCCTAATATGAGACGGCAGACTAAAGGTGAGAACATCCTTACGTCTTGTTTGGCAGATTAATAACTTAAAGTATAGAGAAAAATTAATTATAAGTTAAGTTTTATTTTATGAATTGTCAGTTTACCAATATTTTTGTTCTTTTTAGTTAGAACCATTTTTCAAAAGTTGGTTTAGCCAAAGATAGAAAAATTGTAATGGCCCTTCCTGATTTGACTTAGAGAGACTTCATGATCCATGTATAGTTAGTCAATCATCAAAGTTATTAGTCAAAAAAATATATCAAAGTTTACCATAAACTATTAATATTAAGTTATTAACTAATGTGTTGCGCTAGTCAATTTTTGTACACAATAATAATAACCACAAGGACAAACCTAGTTAGTATTTATTTATTTTTTGGTAAAGATATATTCAACGTATAGAATGTGAGACTCAATATTGAAATTTCAAACATATGTTTAATTGTGAGATAATATTTCCAAAACAAAAATATTTATTTTGAGATAAATGGAAGTATATATTAGAAAAGAAGGAAGCATGCCAGATACTCACCTACAATATAGACAAGTTTTAAACTTAATCAAATCTGATTTGACAATTGTCATTGTCTTTCCTTTATAACATATTTCTCATTGTCAGGTCACACACCACTTCCTTGTATAAATACACATAGTACCAATTAGATTTGGTAGAAAGGAATCTCAAAAGTGTGTGAGAGGGAAAAGGCAGAGATAGAGAGAGAATGGGCAAAGGGAGAGCTCCATGTTGTGACAAAACCAAAGTGAAGAGGGGACCATGGAGCCAAGATGAAGACTTGAAACTCATCTCTTTCATTCACAAGTATGGTCATGAGAATTGGAGATCTCTCCCCAAACAAGCAGGTAATATATCTGATCTGACATCCTTTTCCTTTATCTTTTCTTTAACCTCCTGATTCTTAATTATTCTTTGTGTCTGTCGTTCTATGCATGCAATGAAGGATTGCTGAGGTGTGGCAAGAGTTGTCGCCTTCGATGGATCAATTACCTCAGACCTGATCTGAAACGTGGCAATTTCACCTTAGAGGAAGAAGAAACCATCATTAAACTCCACCAGAGCTTTGGAAACAAGTCTGTGTTACATCTTGTTAATACCATTGTGTGCCTCTCTATGTTTTGATTTTAACAATAGCTTTTCTTCATTTTTTGGATTCAGGTGGTCCAAGATTGCTTCTAAACTGCCAGGAAGAACAGACAATGAGATCAAGAACGTGTGGCACACACATCTCAAGAAAAGATTGAACTCCTACATCAACCATAATGCCAGTGATGAAGCAGCATCAAAAGGTTCTTTGAATAAAGAAGAGACGTCCCAAGAGTCATCTCCTAATGCTTCTAGGTCTTTTGGTGGTTCCAACATTGTTAGCAAAGAGGAGGAGGATGATGTACAGATAGGCGAAACGTTTGAGTATTTTCAAGATTACAGCGAGTTGGCGGGGCTGCTCCAAGAGGTAGACAAACCAGAGCTGCTGGAGATACCTTTTGATATAGATCCTGACGTGTGGAATTTCCTAGAGGGTTTCCAACAACCTGAGAACAGTTTGACTCCAAAGGATCATCAAGAATCTGAAGAAGATGAAGTTGATAAATGGTTCAAGAACCTGGAAAGTGAACTTGGGTTAGAAGAAGACGATAGCCAACAACAACAAGAACAGAACAATGAAGCTAAAGAAGATTCACCCTCCCCATCACTCTTGGAGAGTTATGAGGTCCTGATAAATCATTAATGAAGAGCCATAAATGAACTCATTTTACTGATTATTCTCAATTAAGATGTACAATAGAGTTAAAATTCACGATCAGGTAGGTGAATGTAGTAGCAATAGCAAAGAAACGTAGAAATTACAGAGCCAAAAGATTGCTTTGTATTGAAACCAAGGAAACATGGTTTGAGATGGAATAATAATACCCTATCAGATAGCAACCATGAGATTGAGTAAGATTAATTGTTATTGTCTTTAAACTGATTCAGCAGCTAAGATTTTTTTTTTTTTTGAATAGATGTTAAATTTACTCAAAAGAGAATACACTGTATTTGCAACTTGTGCAACATTTTTAGGAATAACTCCAAAATTTTATAAAATCTTTAGACTATATGCTATAGAAAACCACACCCCTAAGGCTGCAGCAAATGTGAAATTCCGACCTGCCGGAACGAGAGACATTTGTTTCGGACTTGCCTATCAAGTATGCCGACCATAACAGAGACTGTAGTTGGAGTAGCTTCATGTCTTCTGTCATTTCTTTCTCGCCATAAAGAATGTATCGAGAGTTGGAAGACATAGCGGGTTAAGAACTTGGAGAGAAAATCCTGACTGTTATCCTTGATGATCTCTATTAGCTCTGTCCAGTCAGTTGTGAAACTCCCACGAAGAAGATTTTTGGTTAACCGAGACCATACCTCAGCGGCGAATGGACAGGAGAAGAATAAATGATTCCTAGTTTCCAGCTGGTTGCAGAACACACACGCTGGGTTTACACTAGAAGACGGTTTTGAATAGCTAACCAAGTAAAGAAAGCAAATTTTGGAGTGTGGTGTTTGAACCCTAAGCTCTTGTGCCAATCGACAATTGGAGCTTGCTGATGAAATAAACTCCAAGTGTTTTTTGTACTGAATATTGGTTTATACTCATCCGGAGAACTCTTCCAAATAGCACAATCCTCTTCATTGGATAGCTTGGCTCTCTGTTGTACCATAGCAGCTTCAATGATGTTCAGAATATCTTGTCGATGGTCTCTACTTCGTCTTCTCGAAAGCAAAGCTGAAGAGACCGTTGCAGTCGCTCTAATTCCCAAGTCAATGCACCCACAGACTCTAGTGATATCATACAGACATCCCAGTGGAGACCAAGAATCAAACCAGAAAGAGGTTCGGTTTCCATTTCCCACCTTCATTTTATGGAATTGTTTTGCAAGGTCTCTATACTTCAGAAGCTTTCTCCACACCCATGATCCTGCAGTTGTTGTATCCTTGATAGACCATATTATGTAGCTCTTAACCAAGTACGTTTGGATCCATTTGGCCCAAAGCGAAGGTTGAGAGGACGTGAGCCTCCATAGCAGTTTCAGAGTAAGGACTTTGTTCATCGCTTTCAGTGATCTGAGACCCAGATCTCCTTCTTTCTTAGGGAGGCAGACCACATCCCATGAAACTTTTGCTTTCTTCACATTAAGAGAAGGACCAGACCAAAGGAAAGCAGAGCAGAGGCTGTTGCTTTCCTTAATACACTGCCCCGAGAGCGTGAAACCAGTCATCCAGAAATTGACTATGCTTAGCAAAACTGACTTTATTAACTGCAGTCGGCCAGCCATAGACAGGAAGCGGTTAGTCCATAAGCTAATACGCATCTTTATCTTCTCGATAAGCACCTGATAATCCTCTTTTCGCATCTGACGTGTTAGAAAAGGCAAGCCTAGATAACGCACCGGCAATGTACCAGAAGCAAACTGAAATGTATTAAGCAGTTCTTGACGATTCTCATCCGTCATACCAGCATAATAGATTGTCGATTTCTCCATGCTTGAGTCCTTTTCAAAACTAGATGAAGTTTTGCTCTCATTTGTGTACCAAACATATCATATCTCACAGCCAAGAAATGAAAACTTGAAGAAAAGAAAAGAGATGTTTTCTTGTATAACAGAGGAACTTACCCTAAAATGTTTTCTTAGCATTTTTATAACCATTTTTATGCACATATTCCACAACAACGAGTTCCATGACATTATGCCACGTTCGATAACCTGACATAAGTAATCATCTCTAGGCAACCCACAAGAAGTGATGACCAAAGACGTGGAATGGTAACTGAATCTGATTATACAGAAAAAAATAAACATAAAATCTGAATCTGGTTATGTAATGTCTTATATTCTAAGTTTTTTTTTTTGTAAAAAAATATTCTAAGTTTTTGTTTAACCATCTCTTCTAGTACCAGAAACTAGTATCCAAAAAGTTTCTTGACACCACCATTGAGATTAGTTTCACCTTTTAATCGTTAAACAACCATTATGACTATAGACAAAAACATTCTCATCTCCATTTTCAGAAAATGTTTTACAGTTATAGTATATTGGAATCTGGAATTTACCATTTTTAGTCACTTGAATTTCTTCCATTTCATTGATTTTGTTGGAATCCTAGATTTCCTCTAAAAAGAGAAGGAAAAAAGAGCCTCAGTGAAAAAAATCTCATGGTCTTGTTTATCCCATTGTTTTTACCGTTTCTGATGTTTTTATGTTTAATATAATACAAATCAAACTACATTCAAAAGGCCGCGTGGCCTAATGGATAAGGCGCTCGCCTCCGGAGCGGGAGATTCTGGGTTCGAGTCCCAGCGTGGTCGATTTTTCTTTTATTTTTATTTTTACAATCTTGGGCCAGAATCTCCAAAAAAAAAATGAAGCAGCTTCGTATACTAACAAAAACAAAATCTTGAGGTTACAAGTTACAACACTAATAAGAACATACCGTGCAAGTGAACATGGTGATGTGTAGATGCACACAAAGCTTTTGTGAATCTGAAAAAAAATCACTTTTCTCTCTTGAACATGAAAACAAGAACCGGTGCTAAAGGCCGGTTCAACATTTGCAACTTGCAGCAGACCCAATCACTGACCGGTAAACTCGACCCAAAAGCTTCAACCACTTCTAACTCTTCCCTGAACAACAACAAAAATGGATCAAACTATTTAAAAAAAAAACTTCAGATTTCACCTTTATTAGATCATGGAAGCTTTTTTAGTTTTTTTTTTTCATTACCTTCCACCAGGATGACCAATGTAAACTACCAAGCTTATGAGACCACCAGGCATTAAGATTCTCTCAGCCGCCCTCAATGCCAATACAGTTGTATTAGAGACAGTGATTATCGACTTGTTTCCACCTGGAAGATACCCCAGATTGAACGCAACCATCCTAACTTCATAAAACAAGATTGCATTCATCAAAATGTCACCATGGAATCATCAAAACCGTTGCATAGATTCATCAAATTCAAACTGTACCTCACACTAGAGTTTTCAGGAACAATCTCTTCCATCTTACTATGACACATATTAAAGAGCTTGACGCGTTCCTTCTGCATTCCTTCAGCATAAATGGAAAAAGACTCTACATTAGTAAGAACCACAGCTCTATAGAACCTGAGGTTTCGTTAATCATCTAACCCAACCTCTTTTGAGCCAAGGGTTTGATTTAGCAAAGAAGAAGTGCTCTCAATGGCATCTTTTTGAACGTCCATTGCATAGACACAGCCACCAAAGTAATCAGAATCATCCGTAACCATCTTCAACATTGCTAAAGTATCGTTACCGTTTCCACATGTAGCGTCAATGACCATATCGCCCTTTTGGATTACCTGCTCCCACACACTGAAAAGTAATAACCAGACTGATGTTGTTATCATGTAATAGCTAAAGCTCCACACTTTAAGTAATGGGTTTAAAGTACTAACACATGAGCTACTTCTGTTGCCTTCTTCCTCCCAAATAGATAACCAACAAAGACATCCTCTACCCCTGAAAACGAATTAAAAAGACGGAACTTTTAACGCTAATCATGATCCGGAAGCTCTGTAGTTACTCTATTTCTTTCCAAGTTCAGATTTTTTAGTAACCCAATAATCAGAAATTTGACCTGGAACTGGAAAATTTCGTGAATGAGAAGGAGACGATGAGCTGAGAGAAGCAACACGAGAATGTCGAGTTCTGGGTAAAGAGTTTGTTTGCATTGCGATTCGAGAATCGAAGGAGATTAGCGTTTTGCGGAAGGGAATGGAGTATGTTCGCGCCAACGTGGAGGATAACATTGACATCTCAGTTCGGAACAACCCAGCCGCCATTGCAGAGCGTTTCAAACGGAGCTTCGATCTCTGCTCTCTCGAGTTTGACTTTTTCTTACACTATCCAATCTTCGGCCCAATAAGCTAATATGTGGGCTCATAAGAATGAAACCAAACGACGTCGTAGTGATCTATACATTCATTTGCTGAAGTTTTTTTTCTTGCACATCACTTGTTGTTTGATCAAAAAAAAAAAAAAAAAAAAAGCACATCACTTGTTGTGAACAGAATGTGCATGCAACCAAAAAACGAACATTAGGGTTATGAATTTTAAGAATGAAACTTTATATTTGAAGTTTCACTACTCAAAACTCTAAATTTGAAGTTTCATATTTTTATTTGCATCTTGCTCCTTATAATTAATTAAACATCACATATTTTATTCTTAAGTATTTCGCATTCATAGTTTTAATCTCTAAAACTTTTATATATTTTAAATATTTCAAATTTATTTTTATAAATTAAAAATTTACACATAAAAGTGTTTTTGAAAATTAAAATAAGATTTATAATATTTTAAAAGTAGAATTAGACAACAAAAATATTACAAAAGAAACTCAATAAATGTTTTTTAAGAAGATATATACATGAATGCATAATTATTACACAAATTTAAATAGTACAACAACACTAATAGTCTAATAAATTTTCTCCGGAACTTCTAAAATATTGTCCAAACTAATTTTGTATAACCGAAAATGGAGCATTAATAAAATAATTTTATGTAATAATGTGGTATTTTTCTTGTAGTTTAATATTTAATTATGTATTTCTATTTATAATTTTTTTTTTAGTGTAAGATTTTATTAATTAATATTACTATCATATTTTTATATATGTGCTAGTTATCTACAAAAGTTTTATGGATTTATATTAATTATGACAAATATAAGGAGTATAGTGTAAATTACAAATAATTTTGAAGTTAAATTTGAAATTTTACTTTTGGAGAAGAACACCTTGAAATTTCAAATATAGAGTTTTCAAAACTCTATAATAGAGAATCTGCAAAACTCTATAATAGAGAGTATTTTTGGAGATGTTCTTAGCTAGCAAAACAAATCTAGTCCAAAATAAATGTTAAATTGGATTTCAGATCACATATGCTACCTTAAACCTTGAAACAAAGTATTTCTATGTAATTTCTGTAATCCGTATGCCTAAAAGAAACCATTCAACAAACACGATAATGATAGATTCAAAACCAAAAATTCACTTAAATGTTAAACTGATACCAAAACCAAAATCGAAACCAAAACCTAAAGGGCTTAAATTAAGGGAGAATTGAGAAAAAGAGACACCTTCAACTTTTGTTTATTTAAATATGACTTTTGATAGTTTTGGTCATTTTGGACATGTTTTACCTTTCTGTAATGGAAAAAATAGTAAAATAAGTTTTAAAAATAAAAAAAAAATATGTAAGCCATTGGAAACATTAGTATGACTATTTATATGTTTAAATTTTATTTTTAAAAATAGTGGAATCATGTTTTATTTTATGTTCTAGCACAAATATAATATTCATTCTAGCCATATACTTAGTCTAGAAATCGGATAGTAAGTATTACACACGAATTTTATCCTAGGTAGAGAATACAAACAAAACTTTCTTCAATATTCTATCCTAGCTAGATTTCGTCGGGTAATATTCTAACAAGATATTTTTAGTCTACTTATAGCTTTATTACAACATCTAACCTCGACTCTGTGAACTACCTTCTTTTTTATATGTGTCATAATCTTTTCTGCCTTTTACGTTATCAAATGCGTAAGGAAGAATAAACCTTCCACCCTCTCTTCAGCGCCCTGATATACGTACATTACATATTATAGGCAAATCACGAAAATATGGAAACTTCCATATTTTGATAAATATCTTTCCTAAATCTAAACTAAATCTTCCCTAAATCTCTCATATCTAAACTAAATCTTTCTCCTCCCAGTTATTCGTCTCTCTCTCTTCTTAATGGACCATATATTTCTACTACATCCTTGGTTCCATACAACAAAATACGATATGATTAAAGAAGCAATACTGTTCGCCATTAAGTTGACCCAAAATTTTACCAAAATATGATCTGCAAAGAGCATGTCAGCATTGATACTACGAAGTTGTTGAAGGCTTTGGTACAACATTCTATTGAATTCATAACTCCCCTCTGATTCCAACATAAAAGACTCGTAATGTCTAGTGACCCAGTATATGATCATTACAATATCTTATAATGAATTTTAGGCTCATACAAAGAAACCAAACAGACACACCAACAATAATAAAAGACACTGACCAGAAGACTATTCATACAGCTTATTAAGACAAAACAATAAAAAACTATATGTTCTCCATAACCGTATGTGCTCCATAACCGTGATCCAATATGTTCCAATTACAGTAGACCCGTTGAGGTATGATGAAATCTCATGTGAGAGAGGAAACCGTCTGTTGGGAGCCATAAGTATATGCTATGAATCAATCAACCTTCCATGATCTGAAGTCCAGATATAGACCTCACTTTTTGACAAATTCCCAAAGTCTTGAATAGATGGAGAAGACCATCTAGCTTGATCTGTATAGTCATCTTTGTTAGTAGCACCATGCCCCCTCTGTTCTACTAATATCCCTCTTTTTGATCCTTTGTTTTGCCCCCATATAAAGGTCTTGTAAACAAAAACAGAGTCCATGTATTCCAAAAACTTCGTTATTTTACTTAGGTTATCAAGAAGTGTTGGTTTAAAAACAGAATCCATGTATTCCAGGGGTTGCAGAATATATATATATCCCTTAAACAATTTGATCCCCAAAAACAATTCCTTAGATCATATTCCAAATCAAATCCTACTTTGCACAAGTAAAGAGACACAAACCTTGACAACCTTGACACAAACCATTATTAACCGTATCCCATTTATACTCCCATAACTCAATCTCCTGCAGATAGCATCCTGAAGATATGCCCTTAGTGGCTTGGATCCCGTTGTGTATATCCCTTTGAAAAAATCGATTTGTCCCAATTCTCCGAGTACCAAAATCCCCTCTCAAGAGATTTAGACTTCTCCTGATATCCATCTCTAAATCGGACCGTTCCTTGAACATCCGTGTGATGAGAAATCCATGTCGAAACCCCCTTAAACCCTTCTCGATCACCAAAACGAGGTTAGAGACGAAGAAATGATTGACGGAACACCGATGAAGAACAAAGATTATCTCCAAAAAACCTAAATCTCCATGGATGGAGAGAAGAACAACGACGGCTACGACAAGATAAAAAAAGTATTAGACTAATCCAATACCCTTTAACCGTGTTTTTTTTTACCTTTTGTTTTTACTTTAAAAAAAAATTAATTAATATTAAATCAATTACAAAAATTATAATTTATACTTAAATTCATATTAATTGGTTAATTATAAGGGTATTATGGTAGAAATAAAATTCTATTTTCCTAAAAAATATTCAAAAAGTCTTATTGAGACAAATCTAAGTCGAAAGTGTCTCTTTTTCCTAATTTTTCTTTAAATTAATTAGTCTCATAGCTCATACGAAGCGAACTAATAAACTGACCTGAGATAGTCATAGGTGTACTTGCAAGGGGAAATACCAGAAAGATAGTGTCAAGTGTCAACTCTTTATTAAGTAAATAACTAATAAACCGGCCACCCTTAGACTTATCCAAATGATATCAGCATAATAGCTATCATGTTGACCAACCACAAGTTGGTTAAGTAGATACAACTCTTTGATTGCACATATTCAATTTTTGTTGAGAACAGTTTTAATTTTTTTTTTGAATATTTTCTACATTTTAAATTAGTATCGGAGTAAAAAAAAAATTTTGTCATAAAATAAATACTGTTTTATGATTTCAATCCAGTTTTTATGGTATTAATTTATCTTTTTCATCTCTAATTAAATTAAAAATAATATGCTTTAAATTTTGAATAAATAAATAAAGACAAAATTGAACAGTAAACTGTTTTTTAATCTCTGTGAAAAAAAATCAAAATCATAAACGACATCTAATTTGAAACAGATGGACAATTTAGATTTTACCTAAAAAGATGTATGAATATTCAGGCTGAAAAACTTTTAACCATTAAAAAAGGCCTAATGTTTGTAAGTTTTCTTAATACGAAAGTTAGATCCATATATATAAGTAACACGTTTATATGTATATCTGACATTAATAAAAGACCAATGAATTATTAAGTGAAACTGAAAGGCCGGCCACTAACAGCACCCAACGAAGTTTCCCTCAAAGAGGAAAAGACAAGATAACAGCAAAGAATGCTAGTCTTTTTATTGGTCATTAGTTAAATGCTAAATCATTCGATTATTAATAAACTGATAAATTCAATTCTTAGAAAGAAAGAAAGAAACAAAACAAGCGGAGACTCTTCTCCCCAATACAAAGTTAGTTGTTTATTCACTCGTCAATGGCAAAGAAAGCGCTTTTGATCGGCATCAACTACCCTGGAACCGCCGTCGAGCTACGTGGCTGTGTCAACGACGTCCGTCGCATGCAGAAGTGCCTCATCGACCGTTACGGATTCTCAAACAAGGACATAACGGTGTTGATCGACACAGACAAATCTAGCATCCAACCCACCGGCAAGAACATCCGCGAGGCTCTCAAGAAACTCATCGCTGAAGGAGAACCGGGTGATGTTCTGGTGTTTCATTACAGTGGACATGGCACGAGACTCCCAACAGAAGAAGGATTGTTCGACGCAACAGATTACGATGAGTGTATCACTCCTTGCGATATGAATCTGATCACGGGTATGTGCCCTTTTTTGTCAGACTTTTGATTTCATGTGTTAGAATACTCTGTTTTGGAAAAGCAGAGTACTCTGCCGTCGAAACTTGAGCAAACCGTTACGTTTCTATTTGATATTTTTGATTCACCTTGATGAATCTTTTTACTTGTAAATGTTCTTTGTTTTTTTTTGAGCAAAGTTGTAAATGTTCTAAAAATCGTTTTAGACGGCAAAACCAACCTAAACAAAACAATTAAAAAAAAAAAAATCGGTTTAGGCGTTTGACAAAACAGTCTATGCATCCGTCTAAAATAATCCCCTATAAAACGCCTAGCTACTGCAATTTTTTTTGTACATATTGCTGTTTTGAATTATGTTACCATTTTTCTAATAGTCATCTTCTTGCCGAACATGTATTTGTAGACAATGAGTTTAGAGACATGGTGGCAGAGGTGAAAAAGGGATGTCTGCTGACGATAATCTCGGACTCTTGTAGACAATGAGTTTAGAGACATGGTCTCATAGAGGAAGCAAAAGAACAGATCGGGGAGAGCTACGTGAATAAGCCAAAATCTAGGATTGTTACTTTCTTAGTTAGCATTGTGAGGAGTTTGCTAACGACTTGTGGAATATCCTCGAATGATTCTCAGAGAGGAAGTGGAGGAGGCCACGATAGTTTCACTAGAGAGAGCGAGTTAGAGGACGGTGAGACGGTAGATATGAAAACAAGATATCTACCTCTCGATAGCTACATTAGTCTTCTCAAGGAGCAAACCGGACAAACCGATATCAAATGTGGGAAAATCAGACAAACACTTGTTAAAGTATTTGGCGAAGACTCTAGTCCGCATGTTATGCTCTCTAATTCAATGAAACGAAATGCTCACAGAGGATTGCTAGGTATGTTCATAGGCAAGCGCGAGGTTAATACAGATGGTGCAGGATCTGAACTTAAAAGTAAGCATCCCAACAACGGTATTTTGTTAAGTGGGTGTCAAACAGATCAAAGATCCGAGGATGTATACGTGACAAGAACTGGAAAAGCATATGGAGCATTCAGTGACGCAATTCAGACAATATTGTCGGGGACAAGACAGGAAATAACGAACAAAGAGATGGTTTTGAGAGCTAGAGAGATTCTCAAGAAACAAAAGTTTGGTCAACGGCCAGGTTTATATTGTCATGACCGTTATGTTAATATCCCATTTATTTGCTAACACACATGGAATTCATTAGAGATTTTTTTTATCAAAAAAAATATTCATTAGAGACTTTATTATGGTATAGGTTACTTTTTGTGTGATTTAAAAATTTAATTGAAATGTTATATATTTTTTATTTTGGATGACTAAGTGTCTCAGTGACTTGTGATTCAAATAATGTACATGTTTTCCTCTACATGATTAATTCAATTATTTGCATATCTAAAATGGTAACGTGCTAACACCCACACGACGCAATTTTCATGGATAGTTAGCTGTTTAGCGCGTAAATTGTAGTGAGAACTGAGAAGAATTAGATATACGTAAATTGTAGTTGTTGTAAATAACAAACACAACTTAATCTGCAATTATCCTTTCAAATTTTAAAACTGGATTTGTATAATGATAGGCCCAATTCTCATTTGGCTCAGTGCGAAAGTCCCAACAAGAAGTCCAACAAGGCATTGTTCTCTTTTACCTGCAAGGAAATACTTTGCAAGAAAATACGTAGGTTATTGTCAATTGGGAAAAGGGAAATAAGCATAATGACGGTTATGATAATGTTATAAATAGAGGATGTGGTCGTGACTTTAGAATTATCCGAGTAAGAAACAAACACGAGAGCTAGGCAAATAGAGAGAGATCAAGAGAACCAATAGTTAGGGTTTTAGTTGCCAAGAGAAACTTGTGATTTCTATTTTGTTCTTGTAAGGTTACTCATTCATAGTGAATAAAGAGAAATAGCTTGATATTCATGATTTCAATCTATGTTTAAAGCACTCAGCGAAGGTTTAAATCCTAACAGGATTCGTTTTGTTACAGTGAATCCCATGAAGCAGAAACCAAGTGAATGTTATCAAACAAAATAAAATCACATACATAAGTGTGATCTAATATACTTCAATATTTACCGACAAACATGCTTTAGAATCGAGAAAAAAAATTGAAGCATATTTTTGCTTATTCCATTTGGCATAACAACTTTACACAGAACATATATAAGTGATATAATAATATATTTGACTCGAGTATCAGCGAAAAGAATCTCCTAGACTATATTTGCGAAATGATTTTGCCACATGTCAATTCTACAATCAATTTCACAAAACAAATATGACATGACTACTGAAATTGATGACATGTCTTATAACTTAATATGACATGGACAATTGTATTTACTGTTAGTTTATATTTTTGGTAAACTTTTTAAAATATGGCAATAACTCATATATTACATTTAATGTCAATTTATATTTTTGTAATTTTTTTTTAGAATATGGAAATAACTCATAAATCATCATTAAAATAAATATATTCAAATATGACATTATAAATTTCGAAATATAATTTAATTATATATTTTTAAATTATAAAATTTTATTACTAAAATTTTCAAAAAT
>NC_027755.1:37187543-37188664 GCF_000695525.1 Brassica oleracea var. oleracea
CAATGTTCTAAAAATCGCTAGGCGGTAACTAGGCGCTTTATAGAGGACTAGCGACTAGGCGGATTATTCGGGGCCTAGGCGAGGCCTAGGCGTTAGCAAATTGTTGATTTATTTTATATATTTTATACATTTGTATACCATATTTTAGTTTTTAAGTTTAATTATAAAATTATTGTGATGAATTATCAAAATTAGATATACAAAACAGAAGAAAGTAGACAAATTTGTAGATTTGTAATAATATTATTGCTTTATTCAACATATATAGACAATTTTAGATTGATTTTAACCAATTTTAACCGATTTAGAACAGTTTAAACCAATTTAAATCATATAAATCGGTATAAATCGGATTTTAAGAAAATCGTTTCAGATAGGACCGAGTTGCTACCTAGGCGGGGGCCTAGGCGCCGTTTAGACCGATTTTTAGAACCCTGCGAAATATAGTTTCCCCAAATAATCTTACTTCAATATTATATAGATAAACATTAATTGATCGGAGAGAGAGAGTAGAAGGAATAATAAATGTGTATTATTTTAAAACGTAAGAATATTTCGACGACCCGGTTGAATAGAGCAAGTTTATCGTAACCGGATTCGGGTTACTATAGTTTTTTTTGGTAAAAGGAAATAGAACGGTTTATCGTTCCCCAGATTCCGAAAACTCAACCAGCGTGTGGGAATCTAAGTTGTCTAACTTAGACCATCATTAATGCAGTTTCTTGGTAGGGTTTTTAAACAAAAGAAAGCATTTAATTAAATCAAAACAAAAATAAATTATGGTAACCGATCCTTAGTGAAGTGTTTTGGCAATCGATCATTAAGCGGTTTCTTAATACACGTGTCATGAAACTGTTAATTTTTTTTTTTTTCTTTTCTTTTCTTTCTCTCCTTTCTCTCCTCTTTTCTCGTGTTCTCCGTCGGGAGGACGATTGGTTTTGTGAAAGGAATCATCTCCTCCGTGCAATCGGCGTATCTCTGTTTTTCCCTTCTCTCGTCATCTCCTGTGAGGAGAGGGTACTGGGGTAACAAAATTGGCAAGCCGCATACGGTTCCTTGTAAGGTTACGGGGAAGTGTGGTTCCGTTACGGTGAGGATGGTTCCTGCTCCCAGAGGTGCTG
>NC_027755.1:37188987-37195204 GCF_000695525.1 Brassica oleracea var. oleracea
CCGGTATGTAGTATGACTTCTATTTCTTGTGCTTGATCTTATGAACTAGATGATCATTAGTGAATGTCTATTCTGGTTGCAGTGTATCTTGTGATCAAAATTTATACATAAAGTAATCAAAAACAATTTCTACTTTTTAATCACATATATGACATCTTCTTCTCAAATCTATTTTTACTATGTTTTATTTAAAAAAAAATTTAATTTTAATACAACAATGTTTAAATTTTTTTTTTTTAAGAACCCTTCATTAAGAAACTCCCAATGGAGCACAAAATCTATAAGTTTCTTAATTAAATTTTTTAACTAATTTTTATTATTAAACAAGTCACTAAGAAACCCAAATGGGGTTATAGGGATAATGATGCTCTTAACTTTGACATAAAAGAACAAGTGCGAAAGAAAAAAAAACATAAGTTTTGAAGAATGAAATCATGAAAATAATATTCAGACAAGAAGGCAAGACAGGTCATATCGTGTAAGGTACAACATTTGCCAGTTGATATAAGATTAGTCCAATAATATGAGATGAAGTTCCTAATTACCTCGACACACTCTGCTGGATGAAAATTTGGAACTAAAGGCAGGACAATTTTCTCTATGGGGCGAACAGAAGAAGTTTCCAGGAAGATAATTAGCTAAACTTTTTGGTAATAATGGATCGAGAAACAGTACTGGAATATTCTTGAATCGTAGTTTTGATTAACTGAACTTCAAAGTGATGATGAAACATAGCAATTATAATAGGACTTTTAATGATCAGAACTTGATAATCCTACTACATCTTTATTTTTGACTTCAAACAAACGACACTTGGACAAACTTCTTCAGACTTCAGTAATCACATAAGATTTTGTAGAGCATCAATGGACTTAATGTCCTAATTTTGCCACGCCCATCGCCAACGCCTTAGCTTCCTCCTCAGCAGTGAGGTCGCCTTCCACCTTCCACAAAGATCGAATGGTGAGGGGATTCTTGCCTTTGAGATAATTTGCCAATGACTGGGTGGTGAGTTCCACGAGCGATTCCATACCCAGGTATTCAGACGCCTGAAAATCAAAATATAAAACAAATGAAACCAAAGAAGAATTCCCCATAAACCCCAAAAAAAGAAAACAAGCTGAGAAAATTCAATACCTCCATCATTGCGATAAGCTCCTTTCGCTTCCTTTGGTTTGGTTCTCTGCATGGATGGAAAAAATCTTGCTCCCAGTACGCCCTGTCGCTTGAAAAGCTGGCTCGGCTACTGCAGAATTCCACTATCCGTCCTATGATGTAGCTGTTGAATTTCACGGGAACGTCGACTACTATCTTGCTTTCGGCATCGAAGTCACTGTGGAACAGGTCCTTGATACACCCGAATTGCACCGCCACCGCTTCTTCCAGCTCGAAATCCTTGGGATTGTGACCGACGCATTTTAAAACGATTATTTTAGACATTTTTCTAAAATGAGAGCAGATCGTGTTCGAGATAGAGCTGTGGTTTGATATTTATAGAAAACGCAAGTAGCATAAAATTTTAGTAGTTAACAGCGAGTGGAATGGTAGTTAGCAGCGTGTGGAATGGTAGTTTTTTTCTATCTTTGAGTAGATCACATCGGGTAACTATAGTTTTTAATCTTTTTTTTTCTTGCTTACACTTTGGTGATGTGGCAAGGTGTTACATTTTACAGAATTTGTAAACACACTAGTGGTCAAAGAATGGACCAGAGAAGCCGTTTTTAGTTTTTACGATAGTAACAAAGATGAGGGGCCCAGGTTGAGAAGGCCAGAGATCCTAGGAACCTGTAACACGGTGGGCCAAGACAGGAGGAGTTGTCCCATGTAATGAAAGAAATTCAGAAGACGTCCCTATTCTTTATGCTCGTGCACAAAAAAAGAAAGATATTCTGTATGTTCTGACTTTAGTTTTTAATCTTATGTTCTGACTTTGATCTTATGTTCTGACTTTTAATCTTATGTTGCGACTTTAATCTTATGTTCTGACTTTGATATTCTGTATGTTTAGAATATGTAGCTATATTCTATCTGCATAAGCATAACAATAACACGCATCAAATACTCGCGTTAGTTAAACTATGAATCAATCATGAACTTTTGTCTGTATAACCTAAGATGCGGTCAATCATGAACTTTGTAAAAGACAACAAAACTTATGTATAAGATATCGACTTAGATAAAGGTAGTCTAGTTGTTAAAGCTATGTCAATTGATATGCTCCTTAGAGCACCTTCCTATGTTTTCTTCAGAGTCTCGCTATGAAATAGCTGGTTGGCGAATCCTTTGAGATCAGAAAACTATTCACAGCCATCTCATCAGCTAGTTCAGCATATAGTTAGTTTCACAGCCTTATCATGCATCTGCAACACAAGGGGGACCGAATCTATAACAACTCAAACGCTAATAAGTACGTTTAATAAGGCATTAAAAAAAGGTTAAAGATAATTTTTTGTAACCGAACTTCTATAGGTTTTACTCAAAACAGAACAAAGGGTCATTTCTTAACAGTTCAACTGGATTGTAACGTTGGAAGTTATTATTTGGTTTTATTTAAAAGAAAATATAATTCTACTTTTTTTTCTCGAGAAAAGGGTTAAAAAGGTTATTATTTGGTTTGAATGATCTTAATAATAAATTTATTGTGTTAATAAATTATCTGAATTTGAAATAATTTAAACAACCAAACCTTGTTTTTCAAAACCTCTGCTTATCTATTTTTTTTTTAATTATGACGCGTAAAGACTTAATTCAAAAGTTTTTTTTCGGTAAATAATTTGTTCGGGTAATTAAAGTGATATGTATTGTAATGTAGCTAAATATGTACATTTTCCAGCTAACCTCCGAACAAATGAATTAGGTAGTCGATCGTTCGTATCCCCTATAGTAAATGAGATGCAAAAGAGGGAAAAGGTAAATAGTTTGTTTGGTTAGAGCTGATTCCTTCGAACTTCCACATAAGTAATGAATTTGGTTTATACACGGAATTGCCTAAAGAGCCAAAAGCTAAAATGGATCGAAGACGTGATATTTTGATGTGATAATTTAAATATATAATTTAACTGTTAGCATGGATTTATATAAAAACCATTTCTCACGTACATCTTAGAAAATAAAATATTGATTTTGAGATTTTTTTTAGAGTTAACTAAAATTTAAATATATTCATAAAATATATTAATCTCTTATATAAGAGTATTTTCTAACATTTCCTCTAATCTTTTTCTTAATAAAAAAATTATAGTTGGATATTATGTTCTTATATTTTGGAAGAAAATACATATGCGTACTTGATAGAGTACTCATCTTATTTAATCTGGAATTATCCTTTCAAAAATTAAAAGTGGACTTGTTTTGTTACAGTGAATCCCACGAAGCAGAAGCCAACTGAATATTATTATCAAATAAAACACAATCACATACATAAGTGATCTAATATACTTCAGTATTACCGATAAACATGCTTTAGAATCAAGAAAAAAAATTGAAACATATTTTTGCTTATTCCATTTGGCATAACATACTTTACACAGAACATATATAAGTTGTATAATATACTTGCGTATCAACGAAATGGATGTCTTATATTCGCGGCAAAAAAATTATGAAACATATTTTGCTTAAACTATAGTTTTCACAAATACTCTTACTTTAATATTATATAGATACACATTAATTGTATTTTCATATGCAATAAGATAAAAAATATTATATTCAAATTTGTTGACATTTCACTTATGTGATATTTGAAAGGTTGATGCACCTAACATTAAAATATACCATTACACTCGATGTTAAGTGCATCGCATCTTAGTTGGTATAAATACACGACGCAGCCCAACACCAACAATTCAAAAAAAGATAAAATAAGATGAAAGATATTTCTACGTCCATGTTGGTAAAGATTTTCCAGAAGTCGACTGTGGATGATCTTAGAAGCTTTCGACTTGTTTGCCAAAGATGGGCTTCGATCATAGACGACCCAAGCTTTGCAAGGAAGGCTGGATCTGTTCAAAGTGGCTAAGAAATATGGAAAAGAACTGAAGACTCTGCTCGAGGGAGAGTCTCTACTAGTGCTCCGTATTTTAAATAAAATGTTGTTGTTTTATATTTCAATATGTCTTTTAAGTATCAGAAACCTAAGTGTGGAAAAGGTATGAAAACAATAAATCAAAAAGTATTTAAACTCTCACTCTCCTCTATCGTCTTCCTCTTCTGATCTCTCATCTCTTTTTTTTGTTATCTTATGTTAGACTTAATTTGATATCTGCACAGGCATAACAATAACACGCATTACGTACTTGCGTTAGTTAAACTATCATGAGCTTTTGTCTGTATAACCTAAGAGGCGGTCAATCATGAACTTTGTAAAAAGACAACAAAACTTATATCGACTTAGATAAAGGTAGTGTAGTAGCTAAAGCTATGTCAATTGATATGCTCTTTACTGAGCACCTTCCCCTGTTTTCTTCAGAAAACTATTCACAGCCGTCTCAGCATATAGTTTTAGTTTCACAGCCTTATCATGCATCTGCAACACAAGAGCGGAACCGAATCTAATAACAACTCAAACTCTAATAAGTACGTTTAATAAGACCAACTCAAAAGGTTAAAGCTATGCCAATTGATATGCAACACAAGGGGGACCGAATCTATAACAACTCAACGCTGGCGCCAGCAAGGCACTCAAAAGGTTAAAGATACATTTTTTTTTTGTAACTGAACTTCTATAGGTACGATTTTAGTTTTTTTTTTTTTTTTTTGAAAAAGAGGGTACGATTTTAGTTAGAATTAAACTTTGGGAAGAAAGGAAAATAAATCAGTCAAAAGTTACCAAATAAATTTGTTGAAAATGAAAGAAATCTGCCAGAAAATATACATGTAAATCAATTAGAATTAAAGAAAAGAAACAACAAATCTGTAGTAGCAAAGGAATTAAATCTGTGAAAATAGGTAAATTAATTAAAATCTTTTTTTTTTTTGGACAACAACTAAATTCTTTTTATTTGAAAAAAGAAAAGAGTTATTGAAAAAAATCGTCCCGTCGTTTTAAAATTGCACGGAATCAATCATCCCTTCGCCTTTCGTCACTTTCTGTGCTCCTCCAAGTCCAACGATGGCGGATGAACATCCCAGGGACGAGGCTTATCTCTCAGCCGTCATCGAGAAGCGTATCAGGCTCTTCGAGGAGTTCCAAGCGAAGCAGCTCGCGGAGATTCAGTCTCGGCCACACGATCCTATCAAGTAAATACAATAGATGCTGATATATACTTGCGTAGCTAGGGTTACAGTAATGTTTTTCTGCTGTGAACTTAATTAGGGTTACAATTCGAGATGGTGGAAACGTGAAAGAAGGGAAGAGATGGGAGACGACTCCAGCAGAAATCGCGAGGCAAATTTCTGTGGAATTGGCAAACTCAGCGCTGATTTCTTCGGTAAACGATGTCCTCTGGGACATGAATAGGCCACTGGAAGCTGATTGTTCGCTTGAGTTTTTCAGTTTTGACAGCGACAAAGGCCGTGATACTTTCTGGCGTTCTAGCGCTCACATTCTCGCCCAGGTAAAAACACTTTTTAATCTCGTCTTGATTGTGGAAAACATTGACCATGATCTTTGCTGCAGGTTCTCGAACAGGAGTATGGTTGTAAGCTGTGCATTGGACCCTGCAAAGCTAGAGATGAGGTAAGACTAAGAGCCTGCAGCGATTCTTTTTGTGTTTGTGTTTGTGTTTGTGTTTGTGTTTGTGTTTGTGCTTGTGCTTGTGCTTGTGCTTGTGCTTGCCTCTCTATTATTTGTTTGGTTGTCTGATGGTATTGATTTTCGTATACAGGGTTTCTTCTACGATGCATTCTATGGCGATCTGGGCTTAAACGAGCAACACTTTCCCGACACTGAAGCAGGGGATGCTCGAGTACTGCTTCTTATTCAGTCTTGTGATATCTTTATTTTTGATAACTCTGTATTTCTCCTTACAGTATATATCTTTGCTTCTTTTACAAAGCTTTTCATAAACGTGAATTGAGTTTATACCTCTGACATCTCAGGAGGGACATCCATTTGAAAGGATTGAAGTGACCAGGGGTCAGGCACTTGAGATGTTTCCTGATGATAATACTTTTAAGGTGTGTTAACACTGTTATTTTTTCCCCTTCTCATTGAACTTGCTATGATGCTCCTTCTGATCCGCATTCGTTTCTGACATTGGATTTTGTTGTTTGG
>NC_027755.1:37195259-37230369 GCF_000695525.1 Brassica oleracea var. oleracea
CCTCACCGAGGACAAAACCACCGTCTACAGGTGTGGTCCTTTGGTTGATCTGTGTAGTGGACCACATATACCAAATACTTCCTTTGTGAAAGCTTTCAAGTGTTTGAATGTGAGATTCCTACTCTATATCTACAAGCTACAATTTCTTTTCTTATGCTCACCTAGTCTTTTTTCTCCCACTTAGTTGCTTTCGGTGCTATTAGGCCACCATCACCAACTTTTCTTTTGTCACCCACTCAGGTTCTTTCTGTGCTAATATACTGTATCGCCTTTGCTAGCTCCTCTTTATTTCCTCGAAACTAACAATATATATATATGTAAGAGATTCAGCCCTGGGAGTTGGTTCTTCGAGAAACATGGCACTCGCGTATATAATAAGCTGATGCATTTCATCGGGAATGAATATCGGAAAAGGGGCTACGAAGAGGTTTTTCCTTTTTCTCATCATCTCACCTTTTCTTTTAGCAGACTTGATGACCGTGGCAGAGGGGTTGCTAGATTAACACTGAATTTGGCCAGGTTATTTCACCAAATATTTACAACATGAAACTCTGGGAAACATCCGGACATGCTGCAAACTACAAGGAAAATATGTACACGTTTGATGTAAGTGTGCATGCAAACCTCAACATTCTTCTTGGCTTTGTCTAGCTTTGAAGATGCCATTTTAACAGTTGAAATGGAATGGCTTTCTCTACTTTTCCTTGCACAGATTGATAAACAAGAGTTCGGGCTCAAACCTATGAACTGCCCTGGTCACTGCTTGATGTTCCAACACAGGCTTCGCTCGTATAAAGGTACCCTATGTTCCTCTAGTGCTGCTTGATTAGATATAGGAATAAGTCTTACTCTAAATTATATCATTTTTTTTTTGCTGACACCTTCCTTTAATGGTATGGTATGGTATGTAGAATTACCCATTAGACTTGCCGACTTTGGAGTGTTACATCGAAATGAGGCAAGTGAAGCTCTTAGTGGCTTGACCCATACCCGACGGTTCCAGCAGGTATTTTTTTTGCATTTGAACTTTCTTCTTGTTTTAACGGGGTGTTGGTATTATATTTTGCGGAAAAGATAATATTTATGCGTTTATATAATCAAGAGGCGAAAACAACACAAAGAAACGTAGTGTATTTTATACTCCTTTAGGAGCTTTACTAGATCAGGGTAAATTTCTTACTCTCTAGCGTTTAAATTAGAGCCTATTTGCCATGGTGAAGTGAGGAATTCACCACACACTTTGCCAACTAGTCAATTTTCCTTAACATAACATTTGGCAATGTCTTCTCCTTTTCTTTTCAGGATGATGCACACATATTCTGTACAAAGGATCAGGTTTGAGATTATTTACTTCCTTTATAGCAACGTTGGACTTCCTTATCCTCCCAGCTCCTTGTTAGAAGTATTCTGTCTTTTCGCAGGTTAGTAGAGAATTGAAACGTGCATTGGAATTCGTTGACTATGTTTACACAAAATTTGGGTTTACCTATGAGCTAAAGCTCTCAACGGTAGGATATCTGGAGATCTCTTGTACCAAATTTTGATTCTTAGATGGTCCGGTATCCCATTGTGTGCATGTTGTTTTCAATTTCAGAGACCAGAGAAGTACCTTGGAGACTTAACAACATGGGATAGAGCTGAAAGGGACCTTGAAGAAGCACTAGAAGGTTTTGGAAAGCCATTCCTTGTATGTGTACTACTTTCTGATGTTTCTACTCAAACTTGTTATTGAAAGAGTATGCATTATTCACTCTGGAGGTGTGATGTACTCTGCAGGTGAACAGAGGAGCCGGGGAATTTTATGGCCCGAAGATAGACATAACAGTATCTGATGCAATGAAAAGCTACGTCCAGTGCGCTACTTTGCAAGTTGGGGTCCTAGAATCTTTTAGTTTTTTCTTACAATCTTGCTATATGAGTTTGATCCTTGTTTGCTTCACATCAGCTTGATTTTCAACTTCCTGCCCTCTTCGAGCTGGAATACACAGCTATGGCTGAAGGGAATTCGGATACACCTGTGATGATACATAGAGCGGTGTTAGGATCTGTTGAGCGTATGTTTACCACATTGGTGGAGCATTACAAAGGAAAATGGCCCTTCTGGCTTAGTCCGCGCCAGGCCATAGTCTGCTCACTGTCAAAGGATTCTCATGAATACGCTGAAAGGGTTTTACATTCGTGACTGCACTCCTCCTTATGAGCACTTGCAGTTTATTCTGGAGAATCTTAATCTCTGTCTTTTATCTGCAATTATTCAAACAGGTGAGAGAACAAATTCATGAAGCTGGGTACTATGTTGATGTTGACATAACAGACAGAAACATCAGCAAGAAGGTAACTTGTACACAATTGAGGTTTATGTTCTGGTACTTTCGGTTAGGTTTGCACTTGGTGGGCAAGAAATTGTGGCTTTTGACCTGGAATTAGTGTGTCACAATAGGCAAACAACTTCAGTGACCCATCTTAGACATAATGCTAAGAAGCAGTGTATTTGTTTCGTGCTTTTGAAGTTTGAATATATTTTTTCTTTCTCCTTTTTATTACAACAAAGTACTCTTATTTCCTGGTTAAAAGATAAAACGTATGGGAAGCCTGGTCGGTCTTACTGAGTGATTATGCAAAAGTAATCTCCCGTATACATGATGATTGATGATCAGCGTGGTCGTGATGTAGGTGCGAGAAGCTCAGGTTGCGCAGTACAACTACATACTGGTTGTGGGTGCTGAAGAAACTACAACGGGACATGTTAGTTTTATAACCCAGTGTTGCTCCTTCCTCTGCCCATTCAGGCCTCTTATGACAAAGTTATGTCCTTTTTGTTTTCAGGTGACTGTTCGGCGAAGAAACGAAGACCTTTCAGAGTTCCCAGTGCTGAGCGTCGAGAATCTGCTGGATGAATTCAAACTCAAGACGGCCAACTTTCTCTGAGAACCAGAGACGGCAACAGAGTCAGTTTCCATAGTTGGAGGGAAACCAGCGCGGGTTAAAACCCATATGTATGAAAACAAATTTCGAGTTCATTTTCATTTGAAAAAAATTGTGTGTTTTGTTATTTAAGGATTTTTTCTGTCGACTATTTAAGGATTATTTACTAGAGCTTATAAAAATATGTACCGTCTCTAGTTAGATTATATTCTAGAATGCCAGTTCCTATCCCAATTTTCGGTCTTGAAACATTTTTCAGAAACCCAAAACACAGGAAAATTATGTTAATACTAGAGGCAGGCGCGGGTTTGTATATGTAATTGGTGCTTAATTTACGATGGAGTAAAGTCCTGTAAGTGAGGTTCGTTAACCACATAAGAAAGGCATACCTTGGCGTTGAATGTGAAAACCACATACTCTGACTCCACGAGCATTGTACTGTCACTTCCCCGAATCTGATGCCAAGTATTTTTTGATGAGAACCTATCGTTGTAGCTGTCCTCCTTCTGCTTCCAGAGCTGAATGTCCTCAATCTTAGGCATGAGGTTTCGTTTTTTATTTATTTCAACCTCAACCTGAATGAGAAAAGGAGCTCGATGTCTTCATCTCCTATGGGTGCATAAGACTTCTCCGACTGTGGCTGTAAGTGTACCCCCATGTCTATGGTGCCTTTACTACCAATCAGATCGTGTAACCGTCCCATTTCTGACCAGTGATCAAACTACAATGAGAGTGGGAATAATTTCAAATGATGGCTAGTCGCACCTCCTATATATAGTGACTAAACCCACGTAGATAAAATTCATATGTATATATGCATTAGAAAAAGATACTACTTTGGTAATTAGAGGCTGGTTAGTAGATAATATATCATGTGTTTTTGGGCAGTTAATCTTCTTTGGGGCTACCTCTTGTATCCTACATCAGACTCATAATTGTCTTGCTACTTTAACTACAAAGAGATGTATGAAAGAATAGTAAAAATATACTTTACCACAAGGAAGAAAGTGAAGAACTGTAGCAACGATTTCTTAAGTTGTGAGATGTGACGAACATGAAAAGAGCGTATTGTAGAACCTAAATTCTACGTAAAGTATTTGATAGTGATGGAGATTGATATAGGGAAGATAAATGATGTGAGCAACGGTATCTTTAGAACACAATGATGTTAAATAGTTTTCGTTAGGCGAAAATAGACTTAGTTGATAACTGAGATCAAATATAATGAATTAAACTAGATCGAATGTAATTATGACCGGCTCGATCGATTATATTATATGGTATTCATCAGATCACCAAACTAATTCCGGTTCAATAATAACCTTGGTCTTATGACCGAAGACATCTCAATCGGAAAACTTAAAATTCGGATAGACTATTAATGCGGATATCCAAAAACTCAAATCCAAACCAGCAAAAAAGCAAAACTAAAAAAACATATAGTTTCTTCGTTTTTGTCAAAAAATAAAGATAATTTCTTCGTAATGAGCTTCTCTGCAACGTCATCAATTGCCTTGGGCGGTGGATCCCCTGAGGCTTCTGCTGCCAAAATCACCTCAAAGCGTCCAAAATGTGATCTATAATTTTCTATCCCCAAATTTTAATACATGTTTTGCATTTTCTGGTTATTTTTCATTTTTTGTTACCGGCTGATCTGATAAATGTGTGCTTTGCGATAAGACCTAGTTTTCTGGAATGTTTTTTTTTTTTTTCATTAACCACCTTTATTTGTTGTAATTGATCATGCGTTCTATGTATTTCTATCGAGAGGAGCTTATGTGCGCATAGAAATGAATGTCTGAAACTCATATTCTTTGTTTGAGATGCTGGTAGGCTATTAACTGGAAATTTTACATTGTGTAGAGATATATCATATAGGCAAAAATTCACATTAGTGATATCTTAATCTAGTACTACATGTTATACACAATGGCTGCTTTTATTTTCTTATTACTTTGGTATGTTTAAAAATCCATCTCATGTGAAATTTTGACAAAGTTGCAGTTTAAACCCATTTCTTGTTTGTCAGATTAACTCCCAGCAAATCAAACTTCTCTCTTCTTATAAAATGCTTAGATTTGTAAACTAGAAACCTAATCTGTTGGCCAACATTTTCTGCATCAGATTCAAGATTTACACAACAGGAGCTTCCAGCATGCAAACCAATTCTTACTCCAAAATGGGTAAAGCTTCAACAACTCATACAACGTAAACATTCTTACGAGTACAGTTTTCAATGTTTACTATTATAGTTCTTGTTTATGATCTTGTGCAGGTGATTCTGACCTTTCTTGTCTCCGGGGTTGTCTTTATCCCTCTCGGAGCTATTTGCCTGTTTGCCTCTCAGGGTGTATGTTTCTAATTATGTTTTTTCTCACTTTCCAGCTACATTTATTTCTGACTGTGAATATAATTTTTTTTTTTTACAAGGTCATCGAAATTGTTGATCAATATGACATAGACTGCATTCCATTATCCTTTAGAGACAACAAAGTGAGGTACATACAGGGCTTAGAAGATAAGAGGTGTAACAGAACAATAACGGTAGATATTCATCATCTTTATACTTGGTATACATATAGTTTCCTTCATTACCTTTCTTTCACAACGTTCTTTTTTTTAATTATGATAGGTGACAAAAACTATGAAGAATCCTGTCTATGTTTATTACCAGCTTGAGAACTATTACCAAAATCATCGACGGTAACATCTCACTCATGTTTGTAATGTTTCTTGAAATCTAGGAGTACCATCTTTTGAGCATGTTTCTGGTGCAGGTATGTGAAAAGTCGACAAGATGGACAATTGAGAAGTCCAAAAGATGAAAACGATGTGAAATCATGTGCGCCAGAAGATACAGTAGGTGGTGAACCTATTGTTCCTTGTGGTCTTGTTGCTTGGAGTTTGTTCAATGATACTTATGATTTCACTAGAAACAACCAGAAACTATCTGTGAATAAGAAAGACATCTCATGGAAAAGCGATAGAGATTCAAAGTTTGGTAAAAACGTCTTCCCCAAAAATTTCCAGAAAGGATTTCCCATCGGCGGTAAAAGTCTTGATCCAAAGATTCCAGTAAGTGATCTTTTTCTTGAAGCATGAAGCATTTTATTTGGTCAAAGAAACAAATGATAATATAAACATTGTTAATTTTTTTTAAATGCTTTTTGGCAGTTGAGTGAGCAAGAAGACTTAATAGTGTGGATGAGAACTGCAGCTCTACCAATATTTAGAAAGCTGTATGGTAAAATAGACACTGATCTTGAAGCTGGAGATACCATAAAGGTGTTGTTGCAGAACAATTACAACACTTATAGTTTCAATGGAAAGAAAAAGCTTGTGCTGTCTACCACTAGCTGGCTTGGTGGAAGGAATGATTTCCTTGGGATTGCTTACTTAACTGTTGGTAGCATATGCTTGTCCTTGGCTGTCTTCTTCTCCGTCTTGTATCTAGCAAAGCCAAGGTATAAATCTATATCATTCTCTCCAATACAGTGCACAGAGAATCTTTAAGAGTCTACATCACCAAAACTAGATATATAGTAAATGAATATAATGTTATAGGTTATTAATATTTGTGTTCCAGGCAACTGGGAGATCCATCTTACTTGTCATGGAACAGGAGTGCTGGAGGTGGACGATGATAGAGTTGTTTTGTTTGCTTGGTATCTCTGTCACATACTTTCCAGCAATATTCTTATTTGTTTGTTTGTGTTTGAATACAAAACTGAACACACTATTCAACTATTCAAGATTACACCAAATCTTAAGGGAGACAGGTCTTTTTTGTCAACATGACACACTACTTATTCAAGATTACGATAACCGAACCACACGTTTTCACTCGTACATTTGGAGAAACAGTAGACTTGAAAAGAAACATCGTTTATTCGATTTCCATACAGACAAAACAACGTCCATGGAACATAAACTAAGGAACTACCACTAGAATATAACTTAGACTTATCATTCCCCTCCTGAATCTCTTCTGGTCTGTGTTTTTTTCTACAAATGTCAGTCTAATTACACTTGTGTTCAGGACGATGAGTGAACTCAAAGTCTATGTGAACAAAAGCCCGTTCCACCTCAGCAAGTTGCTCGAGCTTCTCCTGAAGTGTCTCTCCGATATTGTGAGCCTCTTGCAGTCTCATGTCCTCTGGCAAAACAATGTCCACCTCCACAAAGTAGTGTGACCCAAACGTATAGGCCCTGACTGTGTCAATATGCTTGATTTGTTCGTGATGGTTCCATATCAAGAATGTCAGTTTAGACAGAAACTCTGGTGGCGCAGAGCGTCCTATCAGTGAATGGACGTTCTCTAGTACAGTTCTTGCCCATGTTCCTATGGTGTACAAAGCTATCTGCAACCATAAAAAGAAAGAAACATTACTGTTATGAGAAATACCCTTAAATAACAATAAATCAAGTTTTTGTTCCAAAAGATAACAAAAAAGAGAATAAATATTTATACATTTGAATTTAAGGCGTAGTGATTAGAGTTTATGGTTTAGTAATTAAAGGATGAGATCAAGGTTAGAGTTTAGAATGTGAGGTTATTTTGTGTTTTCATTAATTAACAAATGCTATTTTGGAAAAAAAAATTGAATGATATTTTGTGACAAAAAAAAAAAGCTATTTATGAGATGTGCCCTAGTGTAATCCCACTAAACATTTCTTAATTATTTCAAAGTTACAGAGTTTTTTAATGAGTAAAATTGAAAAGATTTGAGAGAAAACTTACAAGTATAGCACCAGAGGGATCAATCCACCAGTAGAATTTGACAGCCAAGACGGCTGTTGCTAAGCCAATTGAATTAGTCACAACGTCAAAGAAGTGATCCTGAGCATAGGCCCTAACTATTTCATTCTGAAATCCCCTGCAGTAAAGCATGAGTAAGAACTTAATGATGGTGACAGAGACCATGATCCCTATCATCCATTTCTCCTCTGTGCTATTCATATCAATACCATTCTGTAACAAAGAGAGAATTGGTTAGAAACATCAAATAACCGATGGAAGAAGTTACCGGAAGAAAACATTTTGATGTACCTTGGAGGCTAGTTGCCTTCCTGATTCTAACAAAACTTGCAGTCCAAGAGTTGCCATCACGGAAGCAAACACAATGATGCCCTGTTATATATATATCAAGCGTTATAAGTAGGTTTAATTTCTTGTGAAACAAAATAAAGAGTTAATAGACAGAAGATCATACCACAGGCTGCATGCGTCGTTTGCCAATAGGATAATGAAAGTGGTTTGGTTTGCTCATGGCATTAGCAGTAAACCAAAGAATAAAACCAGACAAGAGATCCAAGAGAGAGTCCAAAGTTGAAGCAATCACAGCCATGGATCTACTCTCCATAGAGGCATAAACCTTTGCCACAAAAAGCACCAAATTTGCAGCGTTCGAGATGTGAACAGCCAGTCTCTCACTCTTTGCAAGCTTCTTCATTTCTTCCTGTTTACATAAAAAAAATTGACGATGCATTAAGCTTAATAGAACTTAAGGAGCAATATACCCTAAGAGATGCATAGCCGGACCTCAGTTGAAGCTCCAGATGCAAAACCGGTTTCGTGGATAGTCTCCATCTCGTTAAATCCCTCGAGGAGCCTCTCTTGCTTTTTGTAATATTCATTCACTTTACGTTCCTTTCCTGCATTGACACAAGGTAGGATGCTTAAACTTAAACACTTTTCCAAGATATATATACAACAAGATATACTAACGATTCAATACATATATTATTATTTTCTTATCAATTAGGGGGCGAATGATCCAATATATGTTAGTTTTTGAAATTTTAGGAGCCCGAAACGACTGTTTCATCTTGCTATACTCTGGATGTCGACGTTAATGGGTTTTAATTTCCATATCATTAGTTCTTCAACGCTTTGCTTAAACCTCTGTAGAGAATCTGATTCAGCATCCACATAATTTCAAAACAAAGAATCTGATCTGGCATATACAGACTCCAAAAAAGCTTGAGATTCTATTAAAAAGCTTCATAACTTTGAATCAACAAAAGAAGAAAGTTTAGTATTCCTTGAATCGATCAATAGAAATGGTTTTAGTAATCAGAATACAATTATAGTTTTATATTCTGAATTTATTTTGCGAACGGTTAATATCTCACAGAAGAGTGTGACAATAATCCAACAAGTACACATTTGCTTAATTACTTTTGTGTTTCGTGCACGTGATTAAGTTCAGACAACAACTCATGTAACATCCTTCGATGATCCACACGAAACATGTGAGCAAGAACCAAAAAGAAAACTGAAACACCAAGAACATATAACTCACTGGGAGTACGGAAGTAGCGAGAGAAGCGAGTACGACCGTCGTGACGGCCAGTGGACGAAAGGGAAGAAGGAAGTCGAAAAGTATCGAGGCTGAGACGCCACGATGATGAAAGCGGCGGCGGCGCATCGTCGTCGCTAGGTAAAAGCTCGACACTGTATTCATCTGCCTTACGGGTTATATGCTCCGTCGCCATTCTTCGATCATTCGAATTTCAAAAGCCAAAAAGGGAACGGTGGTTCTTGGGAAGTTGTGAGAGACAGAGAGAAACAAAGATTTGTTGTTTTGAATATATGAAGAGGGAATATAGGAAGTTGAGTATAGAATTCGCACACCACTCTCTCTCTCTCTATTATGACGAGAAAAAGTTAAATAAACAAACAAAATGTCAATTACACATTTATTTTGGTGTGTAATATATAAAAATAAGAATAACAATATTTTTTTTTCTTCTTAATATATGCACACATTTGGTCAAGAAATACTGGTTAGTATTTACAAACCTACTCTATTTAGAGAATTTATACATGTATGATATTTTATTTACGTTTGTTAAGAAATGCGTAGAGATATCTAAGGGTTGGCGTTCCAGTTTGGTCCGAATCTATTCAGATTTCGAGTTTTCAGCGTATTTCAATTTCATTCAGGCTATTTATAAAAAAAATTATACTATTTTTATTTTTTTTAAATTAAAAATTAAAAATTCAAGATACTAGCTGGACGAAACGTCTTAGGGGATTTAAGATACACGAAATACATTTTGACTTCTGTTTTGGAAATGTGCACGTAATGTGAAATTAATTGTTACAAAAAAATATGAGACTTATATGTCGTTGAGTTGACGAAGCCAGGTGGTCACTGGCGGTGCAAAAGGCATGGTCCAAAGAAACCACGCCAAAACTTACATTACAATTTTTGTCAAAAAAAAACTTACATTATAGTTTCTTCATTAAAAGAAGAAGAAAAAAATCAAAAGTTTTTTTATTTGAAAACAACCATGTAAAATAAAGATTTTTGTGGATTATGATAAAGACTGAATTAATTAATTTGAGATCAAAGTGGTTTCCCACGATTACAAAAACTTTTGTCCCGTATGCCTTTTGTTAAGTCAAACTTTTCTACTTTATGCCAGCATTTTCTCCGAGTGGTTTTCTTTATGTAACATCGTGTTATTAACAAAAATCCCATATATCTCTAAAGGTTTCTCCCTGCATATATCAATTTGTGTCTGCTATTTTTTCCTGAAAGTGGATGCGATGTCACTTCATCACTTATTTATTCGGTTCACAGTTAATCAATAAATTCGCTTGCTTAGTTATCGTATAAAAAAACACTATGATAATTATCGTCATAATCTAAGAGCCACATTTTTGTGTACTTACGAATGTTCCACTTTCACTTACGCAACGTTCATAATTCGTTACACCAAAAAAAAACGTTCATAATTCGAACCTTAACAACCACAAAAAGAAGAACAAGCTAGGTACGTTAACGTTCATTGTCCAAGCTTATATCAAAGGTCCTGAACACGTCGATCTTCAGGCATCATCATGTCCACTTTGGCTCAAGATCGAGCAAGCTCTTAGTTATTATGAAGAGTCCAAGAGGGATCAATGTTGATAACCGCAACAATTTTTTCTTTTTTTTTTCTTTCTGATAGAAACAAAAAACTCTAGATATTGATGGTTCTCTGTTTCATCAATGATCCAGGAAGCTACATACACATATGGTGAAGATTAAATGATTTAGCTTGGACTCATGTGCTTGTAACTCAAGATTCTTTTCTACTGTTTGTTCTTTTTCTTCTTTTATTAATTCTTTGTGCTTATTGTTTCGTACGTGAATGATTGATTAACAGCGCCATAGAAATAAAACTAATTAATAACTGGTTCTTTCAAAGAGGTCGTAAACAATCTTGAAATAGGTTTGGTAATTTAATTTAAGATAAAAAAAACTTCAACAAACTTTACCATATTGGCTTCACAGTCAATTCCGAGAAACAAATTCACTCGACTGATAGGTCTGCAAACCTCCTGTGGCAAGGGTTGGACTAGACCAGCTGAGAGCTAGATTAGAAAGGTGTTTCTCGCAGGAAATTGTGTAACATCAGAGTGAATAGTTTCTGTAGCTGGTAACTCATTCACCTTTCTTTTCAGTCGAGTCGGCTCTGTGCCTCTGCAGCTTCTGGGTCTGGGCGCTTAGCAGCCCCTACTTTCACATTTCTTATATAGGTCTGGTTCCCTATGGCTACGGGGTTCATGCATTGAAGTATTAGTTCGATTTCCTGTTTGAATGGTTATAAAGGATGAGATGTGGAGTCAGCTTAATTAACGGTTTACTAACTTAGATAACCTTTATACATTTTTTTAAAAAGAATTTATTTAAATTTATTTGCAATATTTGTAATGAAATAGACATAGATAGTTCTTGAAGTCACATACCAAATAAATCATTTTTCCCCAACAAACACAGCAAGCAATGGTTAAACTCGATTTGAACTGCTTATAGAGAAATTTTAAATTCCGGTTTAATATCCAGGTTCAGCTAAACCGGATCTGAACACCCCTAGTTTACGCGTCTATATATACATCCAAGAACAATCTAAACGGCGGCTAACGTATCTCTCCGGCGATAAACTCTCCTCAAAGCTCTCAACTTTCTCTTCCGATCCAACGAGAATGGAGGAACCCACGTCGTCGTCGGAAGAATGCGGAATCACCATCATAGCCAAACCCCGCAAAAAAACCCCCAAAACCATTCCCCAAACCCAACCTCCAAAACTCGATCCCACTCCCCAATTCGAGAAATTCACAAGCACCGACTCCACCACATCCGCAGCGAACTTCGAATCCCTCGGACTCTCCGAGTGGGCCTCCGAGACCTGCAAGGAGCTCGGCATGCGCAAACCCACTCCGGTCCAGACCCACTGCATCCCCAAGATACTAGCCGGACGAGACGTCTTGGGGCTAGCTCAAACCGGTAGCGGCAAAACGGCGGCGTTTGCGTTGCCGATACTCAACCGCCTCGCCGAGGATCCTTACGGAGTGTTCGCCCTTGTGGTGACGCCTACACGAGAGCTGGCGTTCCAGCTCGCTGAGCAGTTTAAGGCCTTGGGGTCGTGTTTGAATCTGCGGTGCTCTGTGGTCGTGGGAGGGATGGATATGCTGACGCAGACGAGGAGCTTGATCTCGCGGCCTCATGTTGTGATTACTACTCCTGGGAGGATTAAGGTTTTGCTCGAGAACAATCCTGATGTTCCTCCTGTCTTCTCTAGAACCAAGGTAATACTAAAAAGTTTCCACCTTTCTTACTCCAATTATTGCTATGGAATTTTTTAATCCTAGACCAATTTTTTGAAAAATGGTTTAAGATAAATCTGACAGTAATTAGATGTTTTATAGAGGATTTTTGATTAGGCAGACGTCTAGATTGAACTTATAGGAGATTATTGATTAGGCGGATGTATAGAAAAAATCACTGGTTGCAACCTTTTGATTAGTCTTATTGTTTTTTTCTTGTGGTTTTGTTTGATTTAGTTCTTGGTGCTGGATGAGGCGGATAGAGTTCTTGATGTTGGTTTCCAAGACGAGTTGCGCACCATCTTTAACTGCTTGCCCAAAACTAGACAGACGTTGCTGTTCTCCGCTACGATGACGAGTAACTTGCAGACTTTGCTTGAGCATTCTTCAAACAAAGCTTATTTCTATGAAGCCTACGAAGGTTTAAAGACCGTTGATACGCTTAAGCAGCAGTACATTTTCATAGACAAAGATGCGAAAGAGCTGTATCTTGTCCACATCTTGTCGCAGATGGAAGATAAGGAGATTCGATCAGCCATGATTTTTGTCTCCACTTGCAGGTCTCATATTCATTGCTTTACTGAGTTCACTCTATTAGTTTGTGATTCCATTTGAAATGTTCTGATTAGACTTGGTTTGTGTGTTTAGAACATGTCAAAGGCTGAGTCTTATGCTTGAAGAGCTGGAAGTGGAGAATGCAGCTTTGCATTCACTGAACTCTCAGTCTTTGCGACTCTCTGCGCTCAGTAAATTCAAGTCCGGGAAAGTACCGATACTGCTTGCTACTGATGTAGCCAGCCGTGGATTGGATATTCCTACTGTTGACCTTGTAATCAATTATGACATTCCAAGGTACCTTCTTTTTTTTTTCTGTTAACTGTGCTTTGAAGCTTATTGATATTATGCTTGGCTTGTATCAGATATCCTAGGGACTATGTTCATCGTGTTGGACGTACAGCTAGAGCTGGTAGAGGAGGACTGGCTGTAAGCATTATCACTGAGGTATAGCTGGAGATTATATGGAATTACATGAGGATTGCTCTCAAGTTTTGTAGTTCGTTACCCCAATCCTTGAATTTTATTTTGCAGACCGATGTGAACCTTATTCATGAAATAGAAGCGGAAGTTGGAAAACAGATGGAACTGTACAACTACAGAGAGATCACTGACAGTTTAGAAGTCACAAAGGTAAAAGATTCGCTATGCGATACATTAGAAGTTCTCGTCTTATGTAGTTGGCTTAGTCTTATACAATACCAGCTGATTCACCATGGTGTTCTAGTATTAGGTTTTAGTTCATCTTGGTATATAAGGCATTTCAACTTCAAGCAAAGGTCTTAAGGCTTACGCGGAAGTTTCTGGATCTGTGTCTGCAGGTATCAAAAGCTAAAAGGGTGGCGATGATGAAGATGCTAGACGATGGATTCGAAGACAAGGTCAAAGACCGGAGGAAACTGAAACGTAAAACACTTGCGGATAAAGGGATGCTTAAGAAACGGAGCAAAACGAGAAAATCTGCAGAAGAAAACTGATGACTAAAAAATCATCATCAAATTTTGTTCTCTTAAGTTCATTTTGATCATCAAATCTCTGAGAATCAATGTCTATTAATGTTCTTACTTTTAGTATTTGAATCTTGATTGTCTGCATTTTCAAATCTTCTGAAGATAAACACTTACGTATCAGTCGCAAGTTTTTTTCCAAATTAGTAGAAACAATACCATGAAATTTCTAATCATGAAGTGCATTTCTTATGTATTAGGCACAAGCTCTTTTCCACATAAGTATCTGATACTTAAACTGTTAATACAACGCCTCAAACCAATTTTATTACTTTAACTTGTTTTTTTGGTTTTGGTAAAAGAAAAGGGAAAGGAGAAAAGGGTCAACAAATATCTCCCTCCTGACCCAAACATGAGTAAAGAGTGAAGAAAACCTATAACGAAGCAAGACTGTTTTACTTTGAAGTCTTATTGTGAGCTGGTGGTTTGGATTGGTTCGAAGTTGCAGCAGTTGACATCACACGTAAACGACCAGCTATCTCCGTGAACGATGGCCTTGCCGTTGGAATAGGCGCCCAGCATTCCTCCATAAGTATTCTCCAGTCTGAGTCACAGTAACCTGGTATGGTCGGCCTCAGTGTGTTGTTCACTATCCCACCTGCACTTGACCGTAAATTCCATGAGTTGTTAATACATAGTCGTGTCCTAGACAAATAAGCCGACCAGACAAAAAATATACAGATGTTTCATTTCTTCTATTTCAGACAAAGCACAACCAAAACCGAGACGAGTAGAACCTCAGTTTCTTTGAAAATCAGTCAAAGCAAAAACTCAAACCGAACAAAAACAAAATAGTAATCAGTTTCTATATCAAACCAAGGGTTGTATGTTGGTAAGTACGCACCTATTATAGCACCATAGTGCATATTAGCATATGGTTCCTCTCCAGTTAGAATCTCCCACAAGACTATACCAAAAGAGAAGACATCGACCTGCAGATAAAAATCTAACAACTCAGAATGGTTTCATTCTTTGTGTTCACTAAGAAACATTTTATTTTTTCACCTTCTCTGAGACTTTACTGCTGCTGCCGTTTAGAAGCTCTGGTGCCATCCATGGAAGGGTTCCACGTACACCACCAGATACCAATGTATTTCTTTTTATTTTCGACAAGCCAAAATCACCAACCTAGAGGAAAAACAAACGAGTGAAAAGTATTAAATACACAAAGTCTGCTTTAGTTCAAAGACATCATATGAATGAAGTTTTTTTACCTTGCAGATTGGGCGAGAAGGATCTTTGAGGTTCACAAGTAAGTTGTCACACTTCAAATCGAAGTGAACAATGTTCTTGGCGTGCAAATACTCCATTCCAAATGCAGCGTCCATGGCAATGATTAGTCTCTTACGACGATCCAGGTGTCTGGAAACATGAGAATGAAAAGCAAAGAATCTTTATAAATAAATGTTCATCAGATAGGAGAACATTGAGACGTTATAAGAGAGAGAGATATGTACCTATCTTTCCTGAGTAGAACATGTCTTAGAGAACCATCAACCATGTACTCTGTTACAGTAGCCAATGTTCCACCAGGTCCATCTTTTACAACACCGTAAAATGCAACCACATTTGGATGATGAAGCTTTGAAAGTATCCCAGCTTCTCCCCAGAACTCACCAGTCTAGGAAACAATTTAAAAGGAATGCATTAGCATCTCAAGACAAGCAATCTTACAAGTCTTATCAATGCAGAAGAAACACTCACTAATCTCTCTTGTTCAGATGATCGACCAGCAAAGCAACTCTTCTTTATCCTCTTGATGGCAACATCTGACCCTCTCCATTTCCCATGATACACTGTACCGAACGTCCCAGAACCAAGTTCCTTTAGCTCCTCTAGATCATCATTCATAATGATCTACAAACAATTAAGAACAAAAGAATCGGACCAAGGTTAGAACCAGATAATTAACTTTTAAATCACAAACAGAAGACTAAATGTAAGCACGCTGCTCAGGGTATGAACTTTGATGTTTGATTTTTCTAACATGTCTGAAAACTTGCCTAAAACATTAACACAGATCCTTTCTTCAAATACAAAATAAGTAAAAGTCCATCATACCTGTAAGTCATTTTTATCGTAATCTGCCAAAGACGAACCAAGTGGAGGAACAGCATTCCTTGTTTCTTTCTTTTCATCCTACAAGTAATCAACCTCATTAGTACATTCTCGTTTTGGAATCATGAAATAAGAAACTTAAATACCTCATGTCCACTATCTGGCGTCCTTAGATTCTCAACCATAGCACCAAACTCCTCACTCTCTGTGACCTTCATCTGTGCATCCTCGTTAGCGCCAGCAACATAAGCTTGACCTAAATTCTCCTGAGGATCATCTCTGGTCAATGGAGCGACGTGATGCAACTTGGCAATCCCTCCGCTATCTTCCATGTCAGATGGAAAGCCAGGTGGGAGATCATCTCTTTCACTGAACTGTTCATCTGCCAGTTTCCGGAAATAAGACCAATTCTTAGGATCATGATTCTCTACATTCAAACTAACACCGGCACCATCATGCTGATATGCATTGACGCCGCCTGGTGGCACGTCTTCAGAGAGCGCCTTTGCAAATATCTCAGAAAGGAAGTCCTGAGGAAACCTATCATTGATGTCAATAACAACACCTGAGGAAGCTTGACCTTCAGGGCTAACTTGACTGGTGGTGGTGGCTGTGTCTTTATGGTTAAGGTTAGGAGCTTCAGCCTCAATACCTCCACCATTGACCATTTGATTCTTGTTGGCAGCGTCAGGGCTTAAAATCTTATGCTCATTCGATGCCCCAACTTCATGTGATTTACCCTCTCCTTGCTGAGCTTGTGAATGAGACATTAAGAACTGAGAGCCTATAGAGTCATCAGACTTTGACAGGCGGTTTAGCATTTCCAACTGTTCACGAGGTATCCTCTCAGAACGGTATACTCTCCGTGTGGGTGGTGAAGGCTCCGAGTAATCAAGATCGATTAAATTTGACTCAGAGTCAGTCTGAGCAAGACCACAGGTACCACTTGACGACGAAAGCTGATCATCCTCACCACCTGATACAGGAGCCTGCTCACGAACAACCGCATCACGGTATGTGGCAGCAGGCTTCACAGGAGTGTTCTGTCGTGGGTCTCTTCTTGGGGGCAACATATGTGTAGCATCCTGGCTAGGCACAGTTGGAGAAACTGATGGCTCCTGAACTTCGACATTATCAGCTTGAGGAGGACTCTGACGAAACTCAGGCTCTACATTCTCACGAACTCTCATCTCAGGTTTTATGTTTAGCTCTCTTCCCTGCACTGCTGCGTTTTGCTGTATGACACTAGGGTAAGGGTATGGCTGCTGCCCTTGGAAAGGCATGGAGATGGAGTAATTAGAAGAACTGTGTTCATGATGCATAGGAAACTGCTGCCTTTCTTCATAGTATTGTGGGTACATTCCATATGAGCTAGGGGAAACTGATGGTGGATACTGAAGAGGAATAGACTGAGGATACTGAAGAGAGGGACTCGGCGGAATGGACTGAGCATACTGAAGTGTAGAACTAGGAGGAACAGCTTGCTGAAACTGAAACGCAGCACTGTGTGGGATGGATTGAGGAGGATACTGAAGCAATGAGCTTTGTGGCGCAGAGTCAGAATACTGTATAGAGGACGGTAACTGCGGAGGGGCAACACCGTTGGTGTTCCTAACATCCATCTCAGCTAAATTGTTTGCAGATCCATTAAGAGTAGAGTTGCTTCTTGAACCAATGTCCATATCATTAACAGCCACAACATACTGAAACTCAGTGTCAACATCATCCTGCTTAACCCCCAAAAGAGAACCATCCAAATCAGCAACGGAGAAGAGAAACATTCTAAGCTTCTGCGAGCCCCCACGGTTCTCCATCTCGTTATACTCCTCCATCATGTTCTGGAGATCTTCATCACACGTTACAGACACCAAGGCGTCAAGATCTTCACCAGGAAGCTGGTACTTGACAACATGAGTCCGGTAGTAGATTTCAAGAACTTTTTGCCTGAGCTCCTGCCAAGATATGTCTCTTCTTATGGAGATAATGTGCGTTTCGCCTCCAACGTATCTGAGCTTTGAATCGCCTGGACGTGGGAGTATCTTCCCACCGAAGCTGCAAAGGACTTTAACTTTGGCTGTTACACTACCTGAGGCTGAAGAAGAAGATGCATATCCATGAAAGTTGCCTAAACTTGTATCTTGACATAGTGAAGCTTCTGGTGCTGACTGGATATGCCCAAGTTGATTACCAAACTCGTGAAGCGGGTAGTTTGTTCTGTCATATTCTCTCATCCCGTTTCCCACCATGTCATTAGCTGCATTGGGGTTTGTAGACCTCTGAGAAATCACTCGATCACGCAGAAACTCGAGAGAGAACTCCTCTCCTGTTTGTATTGAGTAATGAAGGCCTGGCTTAACTTCTGAAGTATTGGGAGGCCGAGCATTTGCAGTCATGCCGCCTGTTTGATCAGGAGTAAATGCTAGAGGTTGAGGGGCAGAGTCATTCACATAGCCAGGTTCCATATGGTGTTGCTGGAAAGGATGCTGTTGTCTGTTTCTATCCATCACAACAACAACAACAACAAGAGTCCTTCAAATTATTCTATTTGCAAGAAGAATCTTGCATACTTGACTATAATGAAAACACTGAGACGCCAATTTGCTTCAGAGACTGCAGAACCTTGAACTGATAAGCTGCAATGAAACAATTAATATACGTTTAGAAAGCTTTGAATCTTATTATATAATCAAGAAGATGGCATGAACAATAGGCCCTTCAGACATATTCCAACTGTGGATGAATAGATAAAGCAATGAAGACATCTAATATAACTTCAGAAGCTTTGAATCCTCTTAAAACAATCAAGAAAATGGCAAGAAGAAGAGGTCCTTCAGACAGATTCAACTGTGGATGAATAATTGGACAAGAAATCTCCTAAAAGCATTCTTTTTGATTCTAAAAATGGAAACTTTTCAATAGAAACCTTTCATCTATTAATCCAAAACCTCAAACAGAAAACCCACAAGCCATAGTAATTAACAAACCCATTGGTCGATTCAGGAAGGAAAAAGACAGCTGCTTTCAGAAAAAAAAGAACCCCAAAGCCCCAAAGGATAAGAAAAGAAATGTAGAGCTTTTGACCTGAGCGGTGAGCAAACTTAATAAAGATTGTGGGAGCTAGCTACAGTCCAAAACATCTTCTCTTTCTTTGATGGAATCTCAGGATAAATACATCAAGAACCCTAACGTCTTTCTTCTTCTTTTGTGTGTCTCTCACTTAGCTTTCCTCGTTTCTTACTCAAAGGATGGAGATTAGAGGAAAAGATATGTTTTTAAAATTACCAAATGGTCAGACTTTTGTAATGAGAATTGGAAAAAAGTACAAAATATTTAGTGTTAAGATTTAACTTAACTCCGTCTGACTCGGTTTCTAAAAAACCAGAAGAAATCGTGAACCGTACATCTTTCGAAAGACGGAACAATGGACGGCCAAGATGATAGAATAAGATCGGTGGAGTATGGAATCAAGTTGAGTCAGTCCCGTAGCTTATGTTATACGGTTTGCATTAAATGTGCACTTTCAATTTCATCAGATCCTAAACTTAATAACCAACGTGGCCATACTCTTTTCTACTCCCTCCGGATACGAATGTATGATGTTCTATCTTTTTATTTTGTATACAAATGTATGATGTTTTGAGATATAATTAATGTATTTATTTTTAAATTTAAACATAAATTAAAAAGTAAAATTATGAGTGGTGAAACTTTATTGATATAAGCAAAAAGTAACAATTAAAATAGTGTATTTATTGTTTCTTAATATGTGTGTAAAACCTTAAACATCGTACATTTAAATCCAGAGGGAGTATCATTTTCGTTATAAATACTCTCTTTTCATTATCTCAAGTAATGTTTTTTCTTTCCTTTATAAATGTCAATGCACAGTTTTATAAAAGTCTGATTAATATGGATTTCATATGAATATATGCGGTTTCTTGTTTTAGAAATGCTAATAATAATAATTCTAAAAACTATATTTTTTAAATTTTGATCTACATATCTATGCTAAACATAGATATTGAGTGTGCTTTCATATCTGACCCAAATCGGTAGTTGAACCTGTAAACCCGGTGATCCCAATATAATTCGGTTTAACCCGTGACCTAACCTAGAAAAAACTGATAATATTTCTAAAATTAAGATTTTATTTAGTTTTAATTTGTATATAAAATTGAAAAAACTATTATATTTTTTTTTTACTTTGATGATTTTTTTTACTATTCGAAAAATAAAGAAAATTATATAAGAGAAAACCAGAACTTATTATATGATAATATTAGTTTGTTTTTGTTATTTATATTATAAGTTTAAAGATGCCGGATCATATAAAAAATATTTGAAATATTTATTTGTTACTATTGTGAATATATAAATTTAAGTAGTTGGAGAAATTAAAATATGTAACAACCTAAGTAAATATATATAGTTTTTGCTTAAATAAGTTAAGATTGATATGTTTTGCTATGAATAATATTAGTTTATAAAAGAAATCATTAATAATCTTCCCATTTAAATTGTTACCATAAATTGTTTTTACATCAATTTTTACCATAAATAAGTAGAGAATTTATGGTAGTTTTGTTATAAATATAAATGCATTATGCTTAAGAATAACTAGATTTTGACCCGCGCTTTGAAAGCGCGGGTTTATTTTTGTTTTTTTTTTCAATTGATAAATATTTAGTAAATGTCACATTTTCATATATTTGTGTTTTATTTTATAAAAGACTTAAAAATTTTATCTTTATTTATCGTATTTCATTTTAAATGACTATTTATGTTAAAAAAATTAAACTTTATTTTTTTAATGAATTAAGTTGGTATAACTCTGATAAATTAATTTTATTATGGGGTTAATATTTTAATTAAAAAATTATATACTTTTAATAAAGATTTATACTTTTCAATAAAAAAATTCAATTATTTTTATGAATGCTTAAATTATATTAAGAAAAGAAAAAAATAATAATTAAGAATAGTTGCTAAAAAATTATTTGAACTTGGACTCGAATGGCCCAAAGGAAAAAAAAGTAAGAATTGAATCTGATTTTTTAATAGGTCCAAATGGCCCAAGAGAGATTTGATTTGGGCTGGATCCAAAAATAATGACCCAATATAGATTTGTTATTAATATTACTTAATTGCCCTTAATGAAACATGCAATGTTAGTGAAGGAAACATGCCCCTAAGGTAATTATGACAATAGGATCCTGCTTTAATAGTATAGATGTGTGACAATCCGTCCGGCTCACTCGGACTCTGGTTCACAGTTCACTGATCCTAACTCCTCACCGCGGGAGGAAACGCTTCCACGTCCACCGGTAGGTTATTGGTGCGGTTGGCGTTACTCGAACCCAAGACCTCACCTTTTAACAACACTTCTCTGTGATGAGTTGTCACCAATTGACCTGCAAGGATAGTCAGTGAGGACTCACATGTGAGGGGTTAGGGTCGGTGTCCTGCTGGGCTGTGAGTCGGGTTCCGAGTGAGCGGGACGGATTGTCACATAAAAAGTCGATTTTTTGTGACAACTCATCCCGCGGACCCAGGCTCATAGTCCTGTAGGACACCGACTTTAACTCTTCACATGTGAGTTCTCACTGACTCACAGATCAATTGGTGAGAGCTTGTTCCGTGGGAGTGCTGTTAAAGAGTGAGATCTTGGAGTTCGAGTAACATCAAGCGCATCAATAACCTACATAGGAGAATCAGTGAGGGCTCACATGTAAGGGGTTAGAGTCGGTGCCCTGCAGGGCTGTGAATCTGGATCCGCGGGATGGATCGTAAGTTGTAATATAATGTTGTAGAGGTGATAATTATATTATATAGTATTTTTATTTATTTTTTGGAAAACAATATTTTTATTTTTTTTATTTTTATTTTTATTTTTTTTACCTAGAATTAAGTTAAGTCCAATTTCGTGGTTCTGTTTTAAAAGTATTGATTTTATATAACCAAATTAAATCTAGAGTTTATCTCTAAGGCTCCGAATGTTTCTAACCATCCTGCCCTGTACCGCACTTAACAGTAACAAAACTCTTCAAATATACCATATATCTATACGTTTTTATAACTGTTAAAACTGCACCGCAGTTGTACCGCTTGTCCCGCACTATTATTTTGGAAATTTCAATAAAAATAACAACTCTACATATTTATCTTACCATGACTTGAAACTTGTAAGCTTGCATCCTAACAAATATAAGTTCCTGTTAACTCTCAAGTTTTAAGCCCATCGAGCCTACACATCGTATACGCCCTGAATGTGATGCGGGGTCGCTTGTTTATAGAAACGTGGAAGTCAAAAACGTACTACTAGGAAAAAGGAAACAGAGCATCTTCTTCGTCTGTTGATGGTGATGGAACCACCAGCTTTGGCTCAGCATGAATGTTACATATGTGACAACTAAGAGAACATTATCCACTTTTTATTTTTATGATATATCTACGGAGCTGAACGCACTGCTAATATATTATAGGCTAAATTCATATAAGTCAAAAGTCTTCGTTGATATGTAATCAATCATGCAGCAAAATAAAATAAAAGTGTTTGAATCTTCTATGGAGCCCACTGTGATTCACACGGTTCAAAGTCTTCGTTATGCAACTATAATGGGAAAAGAAAAGCACCACCATGGTTGCTTGTTTTCATTAGTGACTACTTAAGCAATTGAAAGAAAGCACAAGAGAAAGCACTATCTTCTTTGTGTGAGTGTGAGTGAAAAAGAGAGAGAGAGAGAGAGAGAGAGAGAGAGAATGGATTGTAATCTGAAACTTTTCTTTTTTGCATTTTTTCTATCTCAAATCTATGGATACATAGTTGCTTCTACTTTCCCTCTTGATTTCCCTGTTGCATTACCTAGTTGCATAGACCGGTGCGAACGTTATGATAGTCGTCGTGTTCCTTACCCTTTTGGGATAGGCAAAGGTTGTTACAAGAACAAATGGTTCGAGGTTGTCTGCAACCGCTCATCACGCCTCTCTCTTCCTTACCTGCCAAGCATCGGACTGGAGGTTGTTTCGTTTTCCCTTACAGACGACTTTATATATGGCTATCGTTATTACAAGAGCAACGGGTTTCAAATTCAGAGTCCAACGAGGAATTTAGGCTGTTCATATGGAATAGACTATATCCGATCTTTGAATCTAACGGGGAGTCCATTCTTCATATCAGACAATAACAGGTTCACTGTTGTTGGATGTAACATCAAAGCGATGATGGTGGGAACAGGGCCCCAAACTGTTGGATGTGAAGCGAGATGTGGGAATGAGACTCAGTATTACAAAGATGCTGACAAGAGCTGTGTCGGATATAAGTGCTGCCAGAACAAAATACCGCCTGGTCTTCAAGTGTATGATTCAACTGTGGAGAAACTGGGACCTGGTAAAAACTCATGTCAGATGGCCTACTTGTCACGAGAGGACTTCACAAGGTACGAGCTTAATTCATCTGATCTAACAAATCACTATACCCTGAACATGGATCTGGAATGGCGTCTTGAAGTTCCCCCCAAGATCTCTCCAGAGAGTTCACAATGCGAGATTAGTACAAGCGTAATCCGCACGGATGATCAGTATAAGTATCAGTGCAGCTGCAAAAATGGTTATGAGGGCAATCCTTATCTACCTGGTGGATGTCAAGGTATGTATCAGCTTCCTTGTCACTTTGGATAGATAGCTTGTGTGTGTATACTTGTCACTTTGTATTGTTTTTGTCCATAGACATTAATGAATGCAAAACTATATATGGAGTGTGTGGAAAGCACAAGTGTGTGAATGTGCCTGGATCATTCAGATGTGAAAAAACATGGCCAGCCATTCTAGGCAAGTTATTATTATAACTAATGTTTTCTTCATTTCTAGATTTAAACTGAATAGATCAAAGAACAATGCTCTAAGAGTTGTTCTGCAGGTGGAACTCTAAGCTCCGGATTGTTGCTTCTAGTCATTGGAACGTGGTGGCTATGCAAGGTTAATAAAAAGGAGAAAGCAGAGAGGCAGAAGAGGAAGTTCTTCAAACGAAATGGAGGTTTGTTATTAGAGCAACAAACATTCTCCCATCAAGGCAGTGTCAACAAGACAAAACTGTTCAGCTCCAATGACCTGGACAAAGCAACTGACAGATTCAACGCGAGCAGAATACTAGGGCAAGGCGGCCAAGGTACAGTTTACAAAGGGATGTTGGAAGATGGGATGATCGTCGCCGTCAAAGTCTCCAAAGCATTGAAAGAAGATAATCTCGAAGAGTTCATCAACGAGATCATCCTTTTATCTCAGATCAACCACAGAAACGTTGTCGGGATCTTAGGTTGTTGTCTTGAGACAGAGGTGCCTATGCTGGTGTATGAGTTCATTCCCAACGGAAGCCTTTTCGATCATCTTCAAAACCCATCAGAATACTTCCCAATGACTTGGAAAGTACGTCTCTGCATCGCCTGCGAAGTAGCTGATTCACTATCCTACCTGCATTCAGCCGCATCTGTTCCGATTTATCACAGAGATGTCAAGTCAACAAATATCTTGTTGGATGAGAAGCACCGCTCAAAGGTATCAGATTTTGGGATTTCGAGGTCCGTTGCTATTGATGATACTCACCTGACGACGATAGTGCAAGGAACAGTTGGATATGTAGACCCGGAGTACCTCCAGTCAAGCCACTTCACAGGGAAGAGTGACGTCTACAGCTTTGGCGTTGTGCTCATTGAGCTTTTAACCGGAGGAAAACCTGTCTCTGTACTGAGGCCACAAGAAGTAAGGATGTTGGGAGCTTACTTCCTCGAAGCCATGAGGAATGAGAGACTTCATGAGATTCTCGATGCTCGCATCAAGGAGGAATGTGATCAAGTGGAAGTACTTGCAGTAGCCAAACTAGCGAGAAGGTGTTTGAGCTTGAACTCAGAGCATCGCCCTACCATGAGAGAAGTCTTCATAGAGCTGGATAGGATGCAATCCAAGGGAAATGGCGCTCAAAGCCTAGCAGAAAATGGTGAAGAGCACACACACATCCAGATAGCAATACCAGAGTCTATGTCACTCAGTTACTCTTCTCCGTGTACAGTCTTACCGGACTCAAAACCACTCATGACTCACAATACACAGTGACTGGAATAACCTTCAAGGTCTTATTACTCGTGCGAATGTACTCCATAAGTTTATCCAATAGTTCCTGTATGTAATTTATAAGACTTCATGTAGCAAAATCAAGGAAATAAGCGAAGAAAACCTTTGTATAAGTCTTGACTTATATCTTTCACGTGTTTGGTCTATACACATGACACACCTCTGTGTAAGAGAAAAAGACACATAACAAAATATTGCTTGCTAACGCTCAATGTATTTAAATGAACTCTTATTTACAAGTCCAAGTTCAATTCCAAAACTGTAACGCACTAATGGCCTGACCATCCTCTGGCAGCATCTCATAGCATGACATACTAAACTCACTTCACATAAAACTGTAGAAGCCATTTACCCGGAAGGCCAGAACATAAATGCAGTATATGTTGAAATCTCATGCAGCCCTTATAAACAACTGTTGCCAAGCACACAGTTAGCAGTTGCTCTAAGTGCCCCTGCGCTGAGTATTACGCCAGAAGCTTCAACTTTGACAATCAACGGGACCAAAGTCTGGGTTCACGGAGGATCATACTCAGACATTCCATGTTATAAGCCAGCTACAAGACAAAGAAGAATTATCAAAGAGTGTTAATACCTTTGTAGAAATACATGCAACCATAATAGACTGCACACTATATGCCTATAAATAAAAGTGAAATGCTACTGTGAAAAGATTCTATCACCTTGGTTAGGGAGGAGAATGTTCTTCCAAGGATACACAACCAGTAATGGACCCACCGGCTGGAAAACACATCGGTTTGGTCTCTCTCCAATTCAGAGGTCTATCTAAAGGATTACACACCCTCACAACGGGCAATCTCACAATGTCAAATCTCCCAACCCCTGATTCTTCCCATTTAAGTACCTTACCTCCTATAACATAGAGCTCATCTCTCAGAGCTGCAAACCCGTATCCAAAGGCCTCTAACTCTCTCGGATGGTCAGGAAGAACAACAGAAGGCACCGAGCCAACGTTATACCATTCTCCTTCATCTGTATCCCTAGTTTTGATCAAGCTTTCTCCCCAATCTACAATCGTGTACAGTCGATCGTTTTTCATCACCTGAACAGCAAACTGCATGGCTCTAGAGAAAGGCCAGATATCCTCCAAAGTGGACCAGCTCATCTCTGATGGATTAAAGACTTCAGATGAATTTTGCTCTGCAAATCCCACCTGATCACTCAGAACATGAAAGGACCCTCTGTATGATAATCCAGAGCAGTCCATCTGTGGTCTAGTCATTGCTGGTAACTCCTGCCACCTGCAATAATGCTATGTTAGACCCTAAATGAATCGATATTTCTTGAACAATTTTTTTTTGAAATGAGTCTAGGCGTTCAAAAACTCGGTCTAGGCAACCATATAATCAATAATCCTCTATAAATGCCGCCTAACGATGAACATTGATATATTCTATGAGAAAATGAACCAAATGAGTGGAGAAAAATACCTATCAGCCACAGGATCATAAACCTCAGCAGATGTAATCCCTCCAGATTGAGTTAGATTACGACCTCCAGCGACATAAACCTTGCCAGAGACAGCAGTACAAGCGAAGTGAGTCCGTGGCGTTAGCATACCAGCAACCAATCTCCACTCTTTCTTAAACGGGTCAAACCGCATGACATCTCTAGTAACCACAGGCTTCTGATGTGGAAACGACGACACAGAAGGCGCATAGCAACCACCAATCACAAGAAAACAACTCGAAACGCAAACACAAGCGAAACCAGAGTGATGCCAGCCATCTTGAAAGGCTCTAGCTCTAGGCAACGGATGCCAACGGTTAGCTTCGGGGTCGTAAGCGACCCATTGGTTGTTAGAGCGTTCTGTTAGAACAAACAGCCAGCTCCCTGACCATCCGTTTTTGGCTTTGTAGCGGGAGTAATCGGGACTGCGAAGTAAGTCTCTCCACCCTCGGGAGACACACTCGAGGGCTCCGTGATAGCCGTGAGAAAGCTTCGCGATGCATCTTAAAGATAAGTCATCAGGCAAACCTGAGATGATAGATTGTTCTTCTGCGGACTCCCTGAAAATAAGTATCACATAACGGTTTTGGATCAAGGAGATAAAAGGTAAGGGATCTAACTTTAATAATTAGAGAGCTAACTTACATGATTTGAGATTTAAGGGATTGTAAAATGTATTTCGTGATCCCCTTCTCGAACTTGCTTTAGAACATCAACGTTACCCTTGAAAGTCGACAGATTTTTTCCGGAATCAAACGCTGTTTACAATACCTAACGAATAAACGAAGCTACAATCAAGACTGATCTATTCAAGGTGGAAGTGGAACCAAGCACACTCGGACAGGGACAGCAGACTCAGATTCTGAAAAACGAAACAAAGACCAGAGAGACAGATTTTATTACAATGATGAGTTTGAAAAATTCCATAAATTACTTATTTGGTCCTTCACTTATGTATGTTTTCTATATTGTAACCACCTACTTTCATGAATCGATTATCAATCCTAACATTCAAACGCCGTCGTTTTACCTCCGCTTGATTAAAAAACAGTCGTTTCGTGAGAGAGCTTTCACGGTGTTTCGGCGACCAAATACATTACGTGATATACGATCTCCGTGAAAGGTACGAAGAGCGCTCCTGAAAATTTATTCTTGGTAAGCAATTCGATTCTCTTTATGTCTCTGAAATACTCAAATCGTACCTTATCATTCTGGTTTTTTTTTATTTTTTCATATTATGATCTATGCGGCTGATCATGATCAGATCGTCTGATTAGCAATTTAGCCATCTCGTATTCACACAGTGAAAGTTATTTCCAGCCAAAGTCTGCGTTTTTATTCGCAGTCAAATTCTGTTTGCTCTAGATAAAAAATCCATGCTTGGAACTGAACTTTTTGTTTGATGATTGCTTTAGAAAGTGATTGGTGTTGGCTTTATTACAGTAAATCAAGCCAATGGCGTCTTCTTCGGATTCATGGATGAGAGAATACAACGAGGCTTTAAAACTCGCTGAGGATATCAACGGCATGATGATATCTGAGAGGAGTAAATCTGCTGTCACAGGGCCTGATGCTCAGCGTCGTGCTTCAGCTATACGTAGAAAGATCACCATTTTCGGAACACGGTTAGATAGTCTGCAGTCTCTTCTTGCCAAAATCCATGGGAAGCCTATGTAAGTTCATTAAGCTTAATCTGATTGCTCCTTTACAAACCAGTTAAAGAGTTGTAAAGTGTTCATCTTTTTGACCTGTTGCAGTTCAGAGAAAGAGATGAACAGGCGTAAGGATATGATTGGGAACTTGAGATCGCAGGCAAATCAGATGGCGAATACTTTGAACATGTCGAACTTTGCTAATAGAGACAGCTTGCTTGGGTCAGAGATAAAGCCAGATGACACCATGAGCAGAGTCAGTAGCATGGATAACCAAGGGATTGTTGGGTTTCAACGACAAGTTATGAGAGGTAAAAGCTGTTTTTAATCCTTATTACACGGATGTTGAGTTTTGTGTTAGTTTCTCTACGGAGTTTTTTTTTTTTTTTCCTTTTTTTTGTGCGAGTTAGAACAAGATGAAGGACTTGAGAAGTTGGAGGAAACAGTGATGAGTACTAAACACATTGCTCTAGCTGTCAATGAGGAGCTTGGCTTGCAGACTAGGCTTATCGTATGTTGTCATCCGCTTTTCATTGGTTTTTGACTGCCTTGATTTGGGTTTCATTGTTGTAACGAAGCTGGGTTGTATGCAGGATGACTTAGACTACCATGTGGAGGTTACTGACTCTCGCTTACGGGTAATATATACTACCAACTCCCCAAATATTTCAGGAAAAATATTATTGGGAATCATGAGCAGAAGTGAATTGATTTCCTGATTCTAAGCTAATAACTTATATAGGCATTGATCTGTTCTCTGTGTGTGTTGTTTGTTAATACAGAGAGTGCAGAAGAACCTTGCTGTCATGAACAAGAATATGAGAAGCGGTTGTTCTTGTATGTCAATGCTCTTGTCAATGCTTGGGATCGTTGGTCTTGCTGTTGTAATATGGCTGCTAGTTAAGTATTTGTAATCTCAACATTACAGAACGTATAAGTTTCTCTCTTAGTTGACTTGCCACCTGTGTGAATGGTATCAGTAGGTGATTCGACTTTTGTGCTTGTCCTTTTCGTTCCTCTTCTTTTGTGAGAACCCTTGAAATAATATTATATCATGTAGGCAGTTTTCACAACTGTTGTCTTCATTAAGATTTAAAGAACTGGTAGCAAATAACACGCAGACATAAGCATGTTTGTATCTTTAAAGAAGAAACTCGTCTGAATTCACAAATAAGATATGACCATCTGAGATTCTGAGCAGAGAAAGAATGAAGGGTTCAGATGAAAGAGGCTAGCACAAAACTTTTCATTATGGTCTGATTTGGTTAAAAGGCTGTTTTGTTTTCTTGTGGGAACTCAGTCTTCAAAATCTGCCGAGTTCTCTAGCAGATAGTTTGCAGCCAATTCCTCGTTACGGTCACACGCAAGGAAGGCTTCTATGACCAATGCTCTATCAAATCCCATTGCCTCAAGCTGATCAAAAAAGAGAGGCAAAGAGTTAGAATAGATGAGAAAATGATATTTCAGGTTGTTATAAAGGTGATGATGAACGTATGCATCTATGTGTGTACCCGTTGAATCGCTTCTTGCTCTGCAGGGGTAACATTGACTGCATGGGGCATTTCTTGCTCGGGTTGGTCAAGAATATCCATTTCCCTGAGAGTTTTGCACAACCAATAAGAGACATTCAGTCATGGTTCACATATAGACGCGACTTGCTTTAATCATACACAGATTTAGCGATTCAACCAGTGGGCCAGACCAAGAAAACGATATACAGACTATAGAGTGTACTCACCCATCAGAGCCTTCGTAGGGTTCGTTGATTAACTGAAGAAATTCGGCTTGGTTCTCTTGAATGAGCCTCAGAAGTTGGGGGTTCTGCTTTCCAAGCTCTTGAAGCATAGGCTGTAACAGAAAGAGAGATGAGATGTTCACAAAGGAATAAAAAAGGTCATGCAGGCTACTAGTTTCTGGAACCAAAAGCACTACAGAGAAAGGCAAAGGCTAGGTTACCTGCAGAATCTGGGGGTTGGAATTGACCATTGATCGTAATTGTTGGAACTAAAACAAAATGAATATACAACAAGATTAGTGTTATGAGGAAGCTGCATCGAATGATTAAAGCAAATATCATATAGGAGTAGGCTAGAATCCACGTCCCTGAAGGTGATGAAACAGGCTTCTAACAAATCATTCTATTTGATCTCACAGATGAAAAGAGGGGGTAAGGATAGAACGACAACCTGATCATTGCCTCTGAGGAAATCAAGCGTTCCAAGTTCTCCAGCACCAGCTTCTGCTTCCTAGAATAATACAAAAATTCACGGGAACTCAACTACAATAAACTCTTTTCGACGCACAAAAATACTAAGCTCTTACTTGAGGAAACAAATCCAAAGGAGATGAATTAGGTCCTCCAGAGGCAGGAGGAGCAGCAAGGTCTGCACCAGTTCCTACTCCCGATATTTGAACAGTTTCTCTTTCAGGAATCCCCTGAAAAATAAAACAAATTTCCGCAGTTACATTCCCTTATAACATCCACAGGACACTGATAGAGAGAAGGACATACAGAGTATAAATAATCCACTGCTCTCTCAGGGTTGTTATAAGCTGCACGAAGTGCACGAGTAACTGTTTCTTTGTCCCAGCTTCCTCCTCCCATTTCCATTATTTGTTGAACCATCTGCTCAGTACTACTGCCACTAGCTAAAGTTGAAGCAGCCTGAGCATTGGTGTCACTTTGTCCCCTACACATTTTTAAAGGTCATAGAGTTATCGTAAAATCCTCAAAATACAAAATTCAAGTCTGTTATGTCAAGAATAAAACTTACGCTGGTTGTTCTTGGGCAAGAGTGGAATTTGAAGCTGGCACAGGTATAGACTGGTTTGTCGACGCAGCTGCAGGCTGGTTTATAGGCACAAGTGTGTGTTAAATGAATCCAGATGATGATTACAATAACAACTAAAGAAGAAGGGGGCTGTTAAGAAAATTACCATAGCTGAAGATGTGGTAGATGTTGTCATGGAAGTAGGCTGTGAGATAGGAACAAAAAATTTCCAGTGAGAACGCTGGACTGATCAAGTGATGGGCAACAACAAGAGAAAATAAGAAACACACTTACCTGAGCCGACGATGGACCAGCTGAACTTGCAGTTTTGCTCTATCAATTGCAAAAGAAAAGTAAAGTACTTTATGTAATTTTCAGTAAGAGGAAAGAATAATAATGAATGGATCTACCTAAGCTAGCACACATGTTATTCAGCTGTCATCCTTTAAACAGAATGCAAAAGATTCGAACCAATAAAAAAAGAGAACCTAAGCAAAAAACAAAATTGATAACAAAATAAAGTAAGTACCTTGCTCAGCATGACAACAAGAAAGCCTTCCTCGGTAACCTTGTTCTCCACCAAAGTAGTTTCATCCTTCAAAACCTTCCCATTGTGAATCAACAACTGCTGTCCACATGGATAGTTGTCTTTGCTCTGCGAATCCTCAATATTCTTTTTCACCGCCATTATCTTTCAAAAACCAAACACACAAACATAAGAACACATACATAACAACATATACACTCCACTCAACAAGACCAATCGAGAAACTTAAAATTCTGAATCTAGCTCTTCGTCGTTTATTTTACAATAAATTGGTACTGCAGCACGGAGATTTAGCGACTAGCGTCTCTTTATTACAAAACCTATCTAAAGTTACCGACTTCGTATAAAAAATTACACGTAGCAGATCTGAACGAAGGAGACAAATGACTGACCGTGTCGGTGGGCAGAACCCTGATTTCGAAATGGCTACCCTTGAGAGTCTTGACGGTGAGCTTCATGTCGATGGATTGAACCAGGCGGCGTCGGGAAAGTCCGGCGAGGGAGCGAGATTACAGAGTGAGACCTAAAAGAGCGTTCTTTCCAACTACTCTCTGCCAGAAAAAAAACAGTCGCAATCAACCGAGCGTTTCGGATTTTAAAACGCGGCAAGTGCAACCCACGTGCGATTCGCTGCAAGATGCTTCCAAATCCACGCGCATCGCACGTGACACACGCACTAACCTATACAAATATCTCTCGTATTTTCCTTTTTTCATTTTTCTTTCATTTTTCCAGTAATATTTAGTTACAAAAAATATCAAATTTCCGTGAAAACAAAATGCGAAATCCAAGATAGAAATTTTTAATTAGTTATTTAAGGGGTTGTCATAAAAAAAAAATACTATTTCAGTGAACTCCTAACTAATTTATTTTACAAAATAATTTTATTATTTTTGAGTATTTGCTATTTCAAGTCAAACTGAAATATTCATATTTATATTTATTTTACAAATGGACCAACAAAGGCCAAGCGTGAGATAACAGCAACACACGGGACTCTATTTTATAGTCGATTGATGATAAATCATTTTTTACAAATTCAAGATTCATGAAAAGTTTTTCAGAATCTTTGGTTGGATTTATTAAGCTCAGAAGTCACGGTCAGGGAAGAGAATCGGAGCAACAAGTGACCAGATGAAGAGACCAGCAGTGGCCCAGCTGGTCACAACACGAACCCACACAGACGGCCACCCGACATCAACCAGTTTACCACTTTCACCCACCGAGGTTGACCAACCAGTTAAGAGCATTGCAGAGTACATGCTCGCGAGGGAGAAGATGATGTGGAAGAATGCGTATGAGTATGTCACTGGCTTCTTCTGTTCTTTCTCTTCCTTCTCTTCTGCTTTCCCGTCTAGTGGTAGCAGAGGCTTCTCTGAACATTTTTAACAATAGCAAAACCCGTTAAAATACTTGCCAAGCAACTTCAGCACCCAAACAAGATTTTTTTTTGTGTGGAAACATACCTGCACGGGGAGAATCAGGAGAGGAGAGAAGTGTGGTGGAAGAACCTGCACGAACCGCAGAATAAACGACAGAGAGAACAGTTGTGAGCAACCCAATGGTCATGGTGCCTGTTGAAACAGCTTTGGAATGTTTGTGGAGACCATTGCATTCGTAATCTCGGGGCTCACTAGCAAGACCACTGTAACAGAGGTACATGCAGTAGAAAGATATAACTGATGCTGGTAAAATGCTTCCACCGACCTGCAAAACAAAGGTTCATTTGACTTCATTGAGGTCTAAAAGATGACATCAACAAGAAACTAAAGGTTTTAAAAGTCAAAAACTTACAGCGGGATGCAAAACCACAACAGCAAAGACGAATACAAATATCAAAGTCATGACAATGAAGAAAGTGTTGAGCCCACAATCGTGTCCAGATGGAGTAAACCAATGGAAGAGAAGTCCAGAGAAGACGAATGTTGCTAAGTAGCATACAAGCGAAACAACGAGTAACGCAGCATACCTATTTACAAAAACCTAGATTAGCAGTGGCATAATTAAATTAAGTCAAATGATTGAAAACATTTTCTACTAACCAGAACTGCTCGTCGTAGCCAACCCATGTGTCATTCCATCCATGAACGAAATCCAGAAGAAGCACAACTTGAACCAGAAGGAAAAATCCAGCACCAAACTTTGACATTGACTCTGAAACAAAGATAGTAAATTGATTCTCATTAGTTCCAAGTTAAATCACTTCATCAGGAGCATATAAAGGAGATATGATGGCACTTTACCATAAAAGCTGATGACTTCATTAGGAACGAAGAACATTAATATAACCAAAATGAACCAGCAGATGACTTTCATCATCCAACCACCGTGGTGTATACCATCACGAGGGTCTTTCTGAGTCTTCACACCAATCATCATTACCGATAAAATCGAGAAAAACACGAAGTTCCCTAAGCTGACACGCAAGACAGCATCAGTCTCAAACCATTCCCGATCAGGTGTCTTGTGAAAATGGTTAATCCCTACACAAAAATGTCAATGATTAGCTCACTTTGAAGGGGGGGGGGAATAAACAATACAAGGGCATAAGAAAGGGAAAAACTTACAAGGGAGCTTCTCCATGAGAGGAGCAGCAACCTCACGGAGAATCCATGAAACGATTAAAGAAAGTGCAAAGAGACCGCAGTAAGCGATCCTTGCGGAACGTCTGCTGATACTAGAAACAACAGTGCGGCAAGCATCGCATGCACAAGCAGCACAGCACGACGCGAGACAAGAAGCTGCCCACATCTTTTATTTTTCCCTCCTTCTCGAAGATCAAAGGGTTGATTTCAAATATAGAGCTGCTAGTATGAGAAGAAACACACAAATACATATCAGCAAACAAACTTCTTCTTCTTTTCCATCTAATCATTATCAACAAAATCCCTAATCTTCAAATTGAAATTGAAATTGGATCAAATAAGGTGACTTTTCCCACCAAATTGGAGACGGAATCAAAATTGAAATTCTAAACTTTACCCAAAGAAACTAGCTTTAGAGATCGGATTTGAGCTGTGCAAGAAAAAGACATAAGCCCTAAAATCGAATCAAAATACCTTTGGATAACGATCGATCAAACCTTGAGAGCTTTTCCTCTCCTTGAAAAGTATAACAACCTCGGTGTTCCTTATGGTTCTCGCTGCTAACAAGGACTTGGTATTAATCAACGACGCCAATGTGATCACTTTTCATAATAAAAGCCCATTAATGGCCCAAGGCTTTTTAAAAAATATTTTTTTTTCTTATAAAAGGAGTGGAAGCTAAACACGAATAATCGTTTTTTTCCTCTTCTTTTTTCCTTTTGTTTTTTTTGTAAATAAAATCCCTAAATTTCCGTCGAATGTAACGGAATTAATAAACCGCGTACGGCGTCATCCGGCTAATCGCCCCCCCCCCCCCCC